>NC_056747.1:200576229-200803729 GCF_019279795.1 Protopterus annectens
GATGTCCTTCACCTGCTAACACTATCCGTTACCATGATGTCCTTCACCTGCTAACACTATCCATTACCGTGATGTCCTTCACCTGCTAACACTATCCGTAACCGTGATGTCCTTCACCTGCTAACACTATCCGTTACCGTGATGTCCTTCACCTGCTAACACTATCCGTTACCGTGATGTCCTTCACCTGCTAACATTATCCGTTACCGTGATGTCCTTCACCTGCTAACACTATCCGTTACCGTGATGTCCTTCACCTGCTAACACTATCCGTTACCATGATTCCTTCACCTGCTAACACTATCCGTTACTGTGATGTCCTTCACCTGCTAACACTATCCATTACCATGATGTCCTTCACCTGCTAACACTATCCATTACCGTGATGTCCTTCACCTGCTAACACTATCCATTACCGTGATGTCCTTCACCTGCTAACACTATCCGTTACCGTGATGTCCTTCACCTGCTAACACTATCCGTTACCGTGATGTCCTTCACCTGCTAACACTATCCGTTATCATGATTCCTTCACCTGCTAACACTATCCGTTACCGTGATGTCCTTCACCTGCTAACACTATCCGTTACCGTGATGTCCTTCACCTGCTAACACTATCCGTTACCGTGATGTCCTTCACCTGCTAACACTATCCGTTACCGTGATGTCCTTCACCTGCTAACACTATCTGTTACCGTGATGTCCTTCACCTGCTAACACTATCCGTTACCGTGATGTCCTTCACCTGCTAACACTATCCGTTATCATGATTCCTTCACCTGCTAACACTATCCGTTACCATGATTCCTTCACCTGCTAACACTATCTGTTACCGTGATGTCCTTCACCTGCTAACACTATCCGTTACCGTGATGTCCTTCACTTGCTAACACTATCCGTTACCGTGATGTCCTTCACCTGCTAACACTATCCATTACCGTGATGTCCTTCACCTGCTAACACTATCCGTTACCATGATGTCCTTCACCTGCTAACACTATCCGTTGCCATGATTCCTTCACCTGCTAACACTATCCGTTACCGTGATGCCCTTCACCTGCTAACACTATCCATTACCGTGATGTCCTTCACCTGCTAACATTATCCGTTACCGTGATGTCCTTCACCTGCTAACATTATCCGTTACCGTGATGTCCTTCACCTGCTAACACTATCCGTTACCGTGATGTCCTTCACCTGCTAACACTATCCGTTACCATGATTCCTTCACCTGCTAACACTATCTGTTACCATGATGTCCTTCACCTGCTAACACTATCCGTTACCGTGATGTCCTTCACCTGCTAACACTATCCGTTACCGTGATGTCCTTCACCTGCTAACACTATCCGTTACCGTGATGTCCTTCACCTGCTAACACTATCCGTTACTGTGATGTCCTTCACCTGCTAACACTATCCGTTACCGTGATGTCCTTCACCTGCTAACACTATCCGTTACCATGATTCCTTCACCTGCTAACACTATCTGTTACCATGATGTCCTTCACCTGCTAACACTATCCGTTACCATGATTCCTTCACCTCCTAACACTATCCATTACCGTGATGTCCTTCACCTGCTAACACTATCCGTTACCGTGATGTCCTTCACCTGCTAACACTATCCATTACCATGATGTCCTTCACCTGCTAACACTATCCGTTACCATGATGTCCTTCACCTGCTAACACTATCTGTTACCGTGATGTCCTTCACCTGCTAACACTATCCGTTACCATGATTACTTCACCTGCTAACACTATCCATTACCATGATGTCCTTCACCTGCTAACACTATCCGTTACCGTGATGTCCTTCACCTGCTAACACTATCCGTTACGGTGATGTCCTTCACCTGCTAACACTATCCGTTACCGTGATGTCCTTCACCTGCTAACACTATCCGTTACCGTGATGTCCTTCACCTGCTAACACTATCCGTTACCGTGAAGTCCTTCACCTGCTAACACTATCCGTTACCGTGATGTCCTTCACCTGCTAACACTATCCGTTACGGTGATGTCCTTCACCTGCTAACACTATCCGTTACCGTGATATCCTTCACCTGCTAACACTATCCATTACCGTGATGTCCTTCACCTACTAACATTATCCGTTACCGTGATGTCCTTCACCTGCTAACACTATCCGTTACCGTGATGTCCTTCACCTGCTAACACTATCCGTTACCGTGATTTCCTTTTTCCTCTAACCCCTGCAGAATGCATCTGTGTAATATTCCTGATGTAGACTTGCAGGTGGATAAAAAAGTGAAATAATGACATTTGATCCCTATTAGTCCACTTTTGTCATCATAAAGTCCAGATTGCTTCTAACCTTCAGCGCAGCATTCTCCCCATATGTTCTATTATTATTATGCTTATCAACAACCAGACACCTGACTTCAAAGACTCTCAGAGTCTGTTAGGATACGTCTCCATCAGACCATATAAAAGTCGTTGAGCCTCCCCCGATATGAAAGAAGTAGTTCAGGTCTCCAACTACAAAAACGATATCGCATTGTAACACAGACATACTGTACCATCCCCAAGACATACATACATACATACATACATACTTGAGAAATAACTAAGATTTCTGTCAATATGTCATTATTTTACTAATAATTTTTAATCAGATGAGCATGCGTTGCCTCTTATCATTTTGTGTTTAGTCAGATGTCATATAAAATCAGCATGGAATACTTAATATTTTAATTACATTGCACACCTGCTTTTGTCTCCGCTGAAGGAGGTCGGAACCTGTCCAGGGTGGTATGCCTCATGGTTTCAGGACATACCTCTTAATATTATAGTGCAAGAAATCTGTACAAAGCTCAACAAAATGGGGGGGACAAAGGCCCAAATATAGGGACATGTTTTAAATATTGGTCTTATATACTTAGAAAATTGCTAGAGTAACTGGGTTTGCTTTAACATATGTTTTCTGAAGGATCTGAAGTCTGAAACTGAAATGTGTGTCATTATTTAGTGACTTCAATCCGCAGATCATCCCAGTGATTCACCAGAAAACCACAAATTTTATGAGGAACGGTCCAAAAATATGAGCGAAAAATCTGGACATTCTGTGAAAATCTGTACAGTTGAGAGGTATGTTTCAGGAATGTTACATCGTTGCCTTTATCATTGCTTGTTCAAGCTCATAAGTGGCAGTAGGATAAAGGTTCCACAAAAACATTACTGGCATCCATATTCTTCTTCCTAAACAATGCAAAAAAAATACACCAATAAATGTTAAATACAGAAGGGTATTAGTTGACAGAGGTTTAGCCAAACAGCCTTAGATAAAACTCCATAGTTGACCCTGAAGGAGAAAAATAAACTCCAAGATGACCTAAAGATTATGAGTTCATAAGTCAAGGGACAAACACTGAATGTTCAGAAAGTAATGCTTCAAACTGTCATTGTTCATTTTGCAGACATGTCAGAAAGGATAGCAAGAAATGCAATTCTGTATGTGCACCAAAGTAATGAATTGTTTAAAAGAATAGCTCATGATAAAACAGACAGACTACAGTTTGCACTTTGAAATTTCTTTTCAACTGTAGATAGCCATCTGCTAATTAGGTATACAAGCAAGAAATTAAGGTAATTGCAGGAGTTGTAGAACTTATGTACATATAGCTGTATATGTGGCTAAAATGCGGTTCCTGCACACTGATGGATAAGCTGAGATTCCAGTAGCACTTTCCTGTCTGTTAGTCATGAATTAATCATGTAATCGTATTACACTACAGTATTTTCTTATTATAGCTTCTCACAGGAAAACTTCCGAAGGAGTGTGCTGAGCTAACAAAACACACTGCCTCTGCTAACGTTCATTCTCTTATTTAATCTAAATCATTTCTGATCACCTTACATTCTTTGTTTTTCCTAATTGTGATTAACATCTGTTCTATTTTTAATTTATAATTAAAATGCTCATGACTTTGTTATTGCACATAATAATCTTCCAAATGAATTAATCTAAATTACTAATTACCAAATTAATTTGCATACACAGAGTAGTTTTATCACTTTCTACATCAGTGTGTTGTTATTTGAAGTACATAAATCCTCTGCAAGTGAGCACAGCACTGCACGTTACTTGGTTACTTTACTAAGGAAGTAGTGAAGAGTTAACTATTGACAATAATTGGTACAGACAGTTGGAAAAAATCTTTCTCAAGGTCATTCATTTCTTTGCACCTGGATGCAAACTCCTCATGGTGTCTTTGTATGAATGGCAATGAACCAAGTGATGTGATTTAACATTTTGATTCAAAATGAGTGGCTCTGCTGCTTTTATTTTATCAGTGAAACATCGATTAAAATAATGTTCAGAATCCACTTTGGTCACCGACTGCAATCACAGGTAGTGAATACTGAGCATTAGATATACAAACTAGTTGCAATAAAGTAAAATAGTGACTGAGAACAGAATGTTTGTTTTGGGAAAATAGTCAGCATAAATATGGCTTTGGTTAATTTAAACCAAAATCATTTTGGTGCTTATGACAAGGTCAATAATTATTTGGATGGAAGTGCCTAATGGCAATTATTTTCCCGAATCTTTTAAGGAATTGGACTCAATATAAAAAAATAAGCTGGGAAATACACTAAAATATGGATGTAGGGCAGAGGCTGCATACAAAAACTACAAAACAGATTAGAAGTTGGGGGGCATAACTTACAGCAATGTCACAGATGAGTGGTATAAGCTAGGCTCATTTCTGGTGCTTGTGCTGGTTGGAAGTTTCATATTAAACAGCTAAAGAAGAATCATGTGATGTTCCCAATGTACAAACACAACTACGGTCACATAACTTGACATTTGACTAGATCAAACTATATAGACTTGTAAGCTCGCAGTGATAAAGCAAAGCATGGTAAAATCAAGTGAAAATCAATTGTTCACTGTCTTTGTTGACACAAAAGATATTACAAAATCAATTGTTCAATGTCTTTGTTGACACAAAAGATATTACCCTTCTTATCACTATCTGCGGTCAGCTATGGACAAGGGCACAATGTTAGCCAAGACTGGACATGGCCTACTACCAATAGCAGCATCTAAGAAAAACATTGCAGCCCTCCAGTCTACTCCTAACAAAGTCTGCTGCTCCATAACCCTATCCCCACAGACAGATGGAAAGATAGACAAGATAAAAGCAATGCTCAGTATCAGAACAGATCAGCCTCTATGGTGCACTACACAAATGGAGAGATGGTAAATCAGCAAGGAAAGACAGTAGTATTTCTGGAATTAACTTCATCCTCAAGTGTCGGTAAATACCTTCATGAGGTAGATCCTGTTTTTCACAAAATCTCACCAAGAGGACACATATATAGACTGCATTTTATATACCATATAGGGGCAGCCACGGTGGTGCAGAGGTTAGCGTTGCCACCTCACAGCAAGAGGCATTCCGGTTTGATTTTCAGCTGGGGTGCCTTCTGTGCGGAGTCTGTATGTCCTCCCTGTGGTCGCGTGGGTTTCCTCCAGGTGCTCCGGTTTCCTCCCACATCCCAAAGACATGCTGTAGGTGGATTGGACACTCTAAATTGGCCCTAGGTGTGAGTGCGTGTGTGTGTGTGCCTTCTGTGGAAGGTTGGGCGCCGGGCTGGCAACTCGACACCATAAAACTCCACTGCCAATCATGAGCAGACAGGTGATCTGCTGTGGCGACCCCTAACCAGGAAAAGCTGAAAGAAGAAGAAGATATCATAGACAAGTGGGTTCAAAAAATCAAAAAGATAACTAGGTGCACAAGACCCAGGATGTAAAAAGGGCCCAGTCCTGGTAGATGCACTGGTGCTATAGGACTAGAAAAAATGACAGTGAAAATTCTCAACACATGAAAACATTCAATGGGGCTAGGCTAGACCCATGGGTAGGATTGCCTCCTATTGTAGAAGGAAGTAGCAGTCCACAAAAATCAAAAAAAGTAATAGGCCAAAAACAGCCATACAGATTATAGAGTGGACCATTGAAGATAAGAAAGAAAGTATGTATTGTTACTATTATGCAACAAAATGAGAATTTTCAGAAAGAAGATATGCAAAAAGATTCAGAGAGGAATTAGAGGAAAGAAAAATACTTCCACAAGAAAAACTGTCAGAAGCATCAAATGCAAATCTGTGTTCATTAATACAGCAGATACATGGAAAACACTATATAGACCAAGAAACATTGGGCTTTTTGGAAAAAGAGCAACAGAGGAAGTGGGAAAATATAAAGAACAAAAATCTGGAGACTTTTGAAAGGTATGAAAAAGAAATATGGACATGAGAAAGAAAGACAGATCTTATATGGTGCAATACTTATGCAAAGGAGAAAGCCAAATTAATCAACACATAAAAGGCAGCCACAAAGATATTCAAAGAGACATACAGGCAAAGGCACCAGATATGGAAAATTTCCCAAAACAAATCACAAAAAGGGAACATATAACAGAAGATTAGTCAAGTAAAAGTTAAAAAATAGAAGATGAAGTTATGGAACACTTGAGAAGTGCAGGAGTTAGTGCAGAATGTCTAACACAAGTTTCATCACAGCATGATAAAACAACAAGTCCCCAAAATAAGGAGAAACAGGAGGAGCAGGAGACGTCTGAAAACGAAACATGGACATGGGGAAAAATGATTTTAATATGGTGCAATATTTATGCAAAGGAAAAAGCAAAACTAATCAATACAAAAAGAGCAGCACCAAAGATATTTGAAGAGAAATACAGGCAAAGACATCATGACGTGGACAATTTTGCAGTACAAAAAATAAGGAAGTAAAGAGGAAAAGTAGAAAAGCGGGTTAGTAATGGAGACGATAAATAAATAGAAAGTGAGATTATGGATTACCTGCAAAGTGAAGGAGTTAGTGTAGGAAATCTAACTCAGATAACATCACAGTACGACAGAGCAATGAACACCCACATTTAAGACAAACCAGTGGAGCAGGAAGCATCTGATCAGATACCTTATGAAGATACTTTGGAGCCTTTCATAGGATACCAGTGCAAACTTTCAATTGAGGTTGCACAGCAAGGGAAGGAACCGGAAACTGAGGTAACTGACGCACTCAATGTTGTGGAGTGACAGGCCAGTGAGTTCTCATATGAAACAGCACCAGATGACACAGGATGAAATTGAAGAACATGTGGCACAGGATGATAATCTGGAACTTTCTATAGAATGCTTGTAGGAAATGGAGAAGAACATGCCTTTGGTTTAGAAGAAAGCGATCTAAGAGAAGAGTTGCTTGATTTAATAGAGATGGACAGACATATTAAGATCAAAGAAAGAAATAGACTACAGAAGGTCAGTATAAACCAACAAGTTAGAAATTTGATAAAACAAATGAACACAGTAATTAAGACTGTTCATAGAGATTCATGAGATATAACAGACGTAAATAGGATATATTACTGTGTAGCTAAATTAATAACAAATAGAGTCTTACCACAAGAACACAGGGTAGACAATTATAAAGGAATTAAGACTAGAAATGTCACTGTTAGAAGAAGGAACACATTAACAAGAATATGTGATAAAAGCAACACACAGTATTATAACAGCTCAAGCTCTATCATGCACTATTGCAAATAATAAACTAAAAATATCAGCACAGGCAGAAAAAACGTAGAAGATATGTCGATAAGTATAAAGGAAATGTACAAAATAAACACTGTACTGATGACTCAAAAAGTTTGATACAGAATTGGGAAAGAAGACAAAAGTAATTGAAACATCACCAAAAAAGAAGAAATAGATACATTTTGGAGAAATATCTATGAAGATTGTGTGGAATATAATAAAAATGCTAAATGGATAGATGAAGTAACAGAAAGAATAAGAAGTTCAAATGTATAGGATATGAAATGGGATGAAATAAAGGACTGATAAATTGAAACAAAGTTAAGAAAAGCTTCTTAATGGAAAACGCCAGGTCTAGATGCAGTATAACTTGTGGCTAAAATTATTAACATCTTTACATGAAGATTTAGCCATTAGTAAGAACTATTTATGTGCAGACCCCAAACAGACACCATCCTGGCTAACAACAGAAAAACAATACTCCTACTTAAGAGCAAACCTGCAAACTATCCTAAAAACTGTAGACCAATAACTTACCTTCTGACAATGTATAAACTATATACTGGAAATGATTCCGACAGACTTTATAGCCATTTAGAAGAAAACTCAATCACAGGAGTAGAACAAAAGGGTAACAAAAGAAAGTCATACACAACAAAGGATCATTTGCTGTTAAAGTCATAATGGAGAACCTTAAAAAGGGGAAGAATCTAAGTATAGCATGGATAGACTACAAAAAAGCATTTGACAGAATTCCACATTCATGGATGTAAGAGTGCTTAAAAGTGCATAAGATACACCCTATATTGATCAATTACATTGCACTGACCATGAAAACAGTGGCAGACCACTTTGCAGTTAAGACATGAGCAAAATCCAACCTATAAACAAATTATTATTCCAGGGATAAAAAATTAAAAGGGGGATATTCCAGGGTGTCTATTTGTCACTGCTGCTCTTTTGTCTTGACCTTAACCCATTAAGCTGTCTACTTAACAGATTAGGTCATGGGTACAATTTGTATCCCAGAAAACAACAAAATATAAAGACTTCTCAGCTTCTTTTTGTAGATGATTTAACACTATATAGTTCATCAGATGAGGAGCGGAAAGCACAACCGCAAGTGGTCAAAACTTTTTCAGATGATATAAGAATGTCATTTGGTCTTGGTAAATGTGCAAAAGTGACCTATAAAGCAGGAAAGCTGCAGCACTATGAAAACATCAGTTTGGGCCAGGAATGTGATCTAAAAGAACTTAAGCAAGAGGGAATATATGAACATTTGGGAAGTGATGAAGAATCAACAATAAAACATGAACAACTGTAAATAAAACTTAGTAAGGAATATTTTAGAAAACTAAAATTAATACTGAAAAACAGAGCAGAATCTAGGAGCAAAATCCAGCCTATAAATAAATTTGCTCTTCCTGTCCTAACTTACAGTTTTGGAGTGACTGACTGGCCCCAAAAAGTGTTGGATCAGTTGGACAGGAAAACAAGAAGGATGCTTTGTCAAATGATTTATAAAAATCAATGTATTTATTCCCATGTTCTGAAGGAGGTATGGGCCTCCTTGAAATTGATTACATGTATAGATCATTCGTAGTGCTGCATAGATATCTGCTGACCTCACAAGACCCAAATATATTAAAAGTTTTAAAACATGAGGCGAATAGGTCTATGATGATCTCCTTGCTTAGTTTAGCAGAAGCATATCACTGCTAACTGGGTATGGAAATCAAACCAGAAGTAGATAAACATCAGGCAGTAACTGAGTGTGCCAAAGAAACAAAAGAAAGAAAAAAAAGAAAGAAAAACTATAAGGTGAAGGATCAGATGAGAAGGCAAGAAATTTGGAAAATGCATAAATATAGTTGCAAGTATAGAAAATTCTTGGAAGAACCTCTTGTTGATCAAGATCGAATGCAGGGATGGTTAAGGAGAAGTGAATTTAAAGCAAAAGACAAAATGTTAATATTGATGGTCCAAGAGAGTAAACTACGGACATGTTGGTTTATAAAGTCGATTGTGCATGTGGTAGAGATAGACAAATTAAATTTTGTAAAACAGAATGGAAAACACTGACACATCTAGTTGCTGGTTGTGCTATACTAATGCTCTGCTTGAGGAGTCTCACTGATTTTCTCAGGAATGAGGATTGCTGATGGAATGTCCTCTGGAATGGGAACATTGGCCAAGTCACTCAGAACTAGAGTCTTTGTCACAGGCAAGATGCTGTAACACTAGTTTAGACACTGGTAACAAATGCTTCTGATTTCACCTGAATTCCACTCCTTGTGATTCTACAATGTATGATCTCGGCTCTTAACACAAACTTTTCACAAATCCGATGCGATCAAAACCTTTTGACGTCTGCATTTTCATCATCTCCCCCTTTTTTTAAAGAATGGAGCAGTTTGCTGGTTTTGTCATAGTAAGACTTCTGGGACAAACATTTTTTCTTTTTGTATATATATTTCCTTTTTTTTTTTTTTTTTTTTGTGAAAACAGGTACAGTAAAACGTAACAATATTAACAGACAGTTAGTAAAATGACCAGAGAATACATTGCTGAATAACAAAACATAAATGCAAAACAGTAAGAACTATTTACACATATGACAAAATTCCATCATTGATTATATATACCAACTTCAAGCTAGAATATGTTCAAAAAGGGATTTCCAAAATTCTGTAAAGTGAGTGTGGGATTTCTCAGTGTAGGTTAAATATTTGTGAGCTGGTAGGTGTTTGGTAGCTAATTGGTTGGAACCCTCCCATGTAAGTGATGAACTATCCTTCCAATGTAATGTAATGTAGTATTTAAGTAAAGAAACTAGTGTTATTAATATTCTTGTTTCTAGTTTAGTCATGCCTGCGGGGATGATATGTAGGAGAGCTAGTTTCCAAGATAAAGTGGACTTTTAATAGCTAATTTTTTCTAGTTGGACTCTAAGTGAGCACCATAGCTTGTAAGTGCACTTGCAACTCCAGAAGTTGTGGAGTAGATCAGCCTTGTGAATATCACAATAGGAACAGAATGGAGAAATGGTTGGGTATATTTTATTTAGAATGACTGGAGTAAGCTCTATATTCAAGTTTTTTAAGGGGAATAAGTTTGGAGGTAAGTTGGATCGCTTGAGTTATTTGTTTGTTTATGATTTAAGAATCAATTTCCTTCCAGTAACTAAAATAAATAACTTATTTTTGGATTTTGATAGAATAAGTCTGCATTTTTTGTTTGAGGATAGGAGGTTCCATATGGTTTTATAGGTTTGAATGTCATTTGCATTGATATCAGGATTGTCTATGATGTGTCGGCTAAGGTCTCAAATTGGCCTTAGCATGATTTTATAGCTTTTAGGGCACTTTAATTGTGTTCTCATTTCAGTGATAGTATTGTTCTGGAAGGGAATATATCAGAGATGGTTAGTTTCTTGAGGCTGGGATAATTGTTTAGGTTAATCATGTTGTTATTCACTTTGAGATTGGAGTTAAGGTGGATAGGTTGTAGGGAAGTGAATGCATAATATAGGTTTAATGATTTGAACATCCTTTGTATGATAGTGATTTTATGTTTAATGATTGTGTGTTTTTTAAGATTTTTAAATTTTTGTTGTATAGGAAAGGGAGGGCTCTGGGGTTTATGGACAGTGTTTTGATATAGTTGTGTAACAGTTTGACTGAGGTTGGAGACCATTGTTGTGGTGAAGGGGTGTGGTCGGCTATTGTTATTAGTCTAGTACAGTTTACAATATCATAGTATAGTTTAAAGTCTGGCAGCCCTAACCCTCCATAGTCTTTATGGTAGGTCAATTTATTATAATTGATTCTGACTAATTTGGGGATCCAAATAAATTTGGAAATTGTGGAGTGAATGGTTTTGAAGAGTTTTAGGTAGAAGATTAATTTTGATTGTGGCTATTTTAGCTACCAATGGAAGGTGAAGTTTTGCCCATCTGCCCATATCATGCTGTATGTTTGTCCAGAGATTAATAATGTTATTTGTATGTGATTGTTTAGGATCTTGGTGGAAGGATATTCCTAGATATTTTAATGAATTGTTAGTTTGAATACCAGCTGCTATGGAGTATGTGGGAAGCTGACAGAGGATGTTAATAGGGATGATATTTGATTTCTTTAGGTTTAGTTTGTAATTCAAGAAAGTTGAAAATGTGTCTATAGCTGATAGTAGCTTTTGGAGGTCTGAATTAGCTAGTGAGTAGTAAAGATTTAAATCATCAACAAAAGCCACTAGGGTAATTTTAGTGTTAAAGATATTGGGGATATGGTGGAAAGTTTTTTGAGAAATGAAGAAAAAAAGAGGTTCAATGTATAAATTAAAAAGATGGGGGTCATAAGACATCCTTGTCTGGCACCATTCTCAATGTCAATTCGAGAAGATAGGTGTTTATTAATTTGTAGGTAAGTATGAGCCTTGGAGTATAGTGTTTTGATAGCTTGTATGTAGTTACTGGGTATATTAAAGAGAGGTAAAATATTGAGCAAAACGTTTACATTGAGTCTATCAAATGCTTTTGAGGTATCAATAGCTAAGGTGTAGATTGGAGTACGTGTATGGGTAGGGAGACTGAGCATGGTGTCCAGACAAACATTTTTTCAACAGTTGGGCTTTTACAGCTTTGTTGTTCTTAGCATATGGAACCAATAAATTACTGCTGATTAGTAGTGTGGTTCTGATTTGTCTTGACATAAGTCTCCTGGCGGGTGAACCAAGATATTTATCATGAGAAATGTTTCTGAGATTAAACAGGTTGAGAAAAACATCAATATTGTCACGTCTAAATTTCTCTAACAGCTGCTTTGCAGTTTGAACTTCACATTCAGCCAAGCCATTTGACTGGGAGTATTCAGGACTACTCGTAATATGAACAAAGTCCCACTCTTCTGCAAATCTCTAGAACTGCTGACTTGTAAACTGTGCATCATTATCAGAAATAACTTGGTGTGGACTACTATGGACAGAAAAATGTCACTTCAATTTAGTAATGACAGCACTGGAAGTTAGGTTGGGAAGTAGGTCAATCTCAAATGAATTTCAATAAGAGTCTACTAACACCAAGTAATGTTGACCATTAAACTCAAAGATATCTGTGGCAACTGTCAACCAAGGTAGTTCAGGAATCTGGTTTAACTGAAGTGGTTCTTTTTGTTGACGCATCTTTATACTATTACATACTAAACAAGATGAAAGTACTTTCTCAACATCTCTTGACACAGAAGGCCAAACTACTAGACCTCTCATGCTTCTTTTGGCAGAATCAGTTCCTGAGTGGCCTTGATGTGAGATCTGAATGTACTCTTGTTGCAAAGACTTCATAAAAATTGCCTTAGGACCTTTCATGATGATACCATTGTCTGACAAAATCTCATCTCTGTATGGAAAATATGGTTGTACTTCTACTGGTAAGCAAGATTGCTTTGAAGGCCATCCTTGACTGATAAAGAGGTTTAGCTTCTGGAGAATTGGATATGAAGCTGTGTGAGTTCTGAACTCATCAAGACATATGGAAGAAAAAATTCTCACTTCCATGACCTCAAAATCAAGTTGCCCATTGTTATGCTGTTCTGTGTTTTTTCTGGGCAAGCTGGATAAAGTATTAGCAAGAAAAAGAAGTTTACCTTTTGTCTAAACAAGATTGAAATTGTACTTTTGCAATTTAAGCATCATATGTTGCAGTCTAGCTGGAGCTTTATGCACAGCCATTCTCAAAATAGTGAGAAGAGGTTAGTGGTCGGTTTCAATCTGGACAGGTCGACCATAAACATAATCATGGGACTTCAAACATGCACACACAATTACTAAGAGCTCGTTGTCAATCTCAGCATGCTGCATCTCAGTTTGGGTAAGAGGTCTGGATGCATAGGCTACTGGTCAACTCTCTTGAAGAGTGACTGCACCTAGACCAAACTTAGGAGCATCAAAGGAAAGAGTGACTACTTTGTGAACATCATAGTTCCTGAGAGTTGGTTGGATTGCTTTGAATGATCTGGTCATAAAACTGAACTGGTAAACAAGTGACCAGTGTAAGTAACTTCTCGTAGCCAGAATTTGCACTTCTGAGGATTCAGCTTAAGATTCATTAAGAGAGACACTGGGAACTTCCAACCATTGGACCCTACCCTGTTTGGCTTTGTAAGGGCAGATCATGCCTCCTAATCCTGGTGGACTTCTTTGAGACAGCTACCAAGGCTTTAGACAAAGAAAGGAGGTACACACAGCATACCTAAACTTTGCAAAGGCTTTCGACACCATTCCCCATTCTGGTATTATAGACAAGCTCACCAGCCTGAACATAAACCTCTATGTCATGAGATGGGTTGCCAATTGGCTCCTGGATAGAACCCACACAGTGAGAGTTGCAGGCTCTAGGTCTGACTCTAAACTGGTTACAAGTAGTGTTCCCTAGGGCTCAGTCCTGGGACCCCTCCTGTTTGGTATATACATCTCAGAGGTACAGGCAAGCACAGGAGGACTGTGGCTGACCAAGTTCACAGATGACTGCAAACTGGAGGCCATAATTGACTCTCCATAGGTTCATAGGTTCATACTAGGCTATTTGCCCTAGGGCATTTATAAGCCTAGCCAGAGTGTGTTTGGCATTTGCCACCCATTTTAAATCAACTTTGCTATGCCCTTTTTCGAGGTTAGTATACTGTGCCTCTGTCTAACAGTGACACAGAAATGATACCCAGGGTAAACCAACGATCTCCCATCCACTCACTCATCAAGATTCCTCTTGAAGAGAGTCAATGAGGGACTCTGCCTTACCTGGACTGGGATTTTATTCCAGAGTGAAGGGAGCCTCTGGGTTATGAATCTGTCCCTCCAGCATGTCCTATTTATTTCAGTGCTGAGGTTCAAGTCTCTCGAGCACGCTGTTTGATGGGATTTGGATTTTCTGAGGTGCAGCATGTCCAATAATTCCGGGTTGGACATGGCTTTATACGTCAGGCACAGATCTCCTCTGAGCAGGCAGTATGCCACTGAGTAGAGCTGGAGTTTCTTTAACCGGGCAGCATATGGCATCTGTTTGAGCCCTTTGATCCTCTTGGTGAGGTACTTTTGGGTCTTTCCAGTTGCTGCAGGTGTCTGGTAAGGTACATCCCAAAAGGGGCATTGTACTCAATTATGGGCCTGATGAGGGATGAGTAAAGAGGCACGATGACCTTCCCTAATCTAGATGTGAATCCCTTCATGATTAGGTGGGCTATATAAAATGTTTTTCTAACCACTTTGGCCACGTGGTTGTCAAATGAGAGATTGCTATCAACTTGGGTCCCCAGGTCCCTAATTACTTCTTCTGTACTTAATGGATTACCACCTATGTGGTAATTTGTGGGCACTTTGTTTTTGCCAAAGGGGATGACTATACACTTGTTGGCATTTAGCTTGAGGCCATGGCTCTGGCACCAGTTGTCTGTTTCTATGAGGCCCTTTTGGAGGATGCTTGTGTCGGCTGGAGAGTCGATTATGGTGCCCAGTTTGCAGGCATCTGCGAACTTGGTCAGCCACAGTCCTTCCATGTTGGCCTGTACCTCCGAGAAATATATACCAAACAAGAGAGGTCCCAGGACTGAGCCTTGTGGGATGCCACTTGTAACTGGTTTGGAGTCTGACATGGCTCCAGCATCTCTAACCATGTGGGTTCTGTCCTTGAGACAGTTTGCAACCGATCTAGTGACATAGGGGTTTATATTTAAGCTGGTGAGCTTATCTATAATGCCCAAGTTGGGTATTGTATCGAAGGTTTTTGTGAGGTCCAGGTAGGCTGTGTGGACCACCTTCCCCTCGCCAATGGCCTTGGTGACTGTTTCAAAGAAATCGACCAGGTTTAAGAGGCAGGATCTGCCCTTAACAAAGCCGAACTGGGTAGGATCCAGTGTTTGTAGGTCCCCAGTATATTTATTTATGAGGTCCATGATGATCCTTTCCATAGCTTTGCAGACCAAGCTAGTCAGGCTTATGGGGCAATAGTTTCCAGGATCCGTTGAGGCACCACCTTTGTGGAGAGGGACCACTGTTGCTGTACGCCACTCTTTGGGTACATATCCTGTAGTAAGGCTGAGATTGAACAGTAGTTTTATGTTTGGGTTTAGCTCTTCTTGGAGTTCATGTAGGACGCAGCCCGGGACACCGTCTGGTCCCACTTATGCTGTGTTTTTTGCTTTGGAGAGGGCGGCTCCAGCTGTTACAGACATCCTCTAGAAGGGTCTCACTGAGATGGATACCAGGTGTCAAAATCATGGTCTCAAGCTAAATGCCAAAAAGTGCATAGTCATCCCCTTTGGAAAAAACAAAGTACCCATGAACTACCACATACGTGGTAGTCCCCTAAATACAGAAAATGTAATAAGGGATCTAGCGACCCAAGTATATAGTAATTTCTCCTCTGATAATCATATTGCCAAGGTGGTTAGAGAATCCTTCTATGTGGCCCACCTAATCACAAAAGGATTTGCAGTGAGAACAAAAGAGGTTATTGTGCCCCTCTACTCATCACTCATCAGACCCATCATAGAGTACAACACCCCATTTGGGATGTACCTTACAAGACACCTGCAACAGCTGGAAAGACCACAGAAGTACCTCGCCAAGAGGATTACTGGCCTCAAACAGATGCCCTATGCAGCCCGACTGAAGAAAATCCAGCTGTACTCGGTTGTATAATGCTTACTCAGAGGTGATCTCTGCCTGACATACAAGGCCATGTCCAACCCAGAATTGATGGACATGCTCCACCTAAAAAAAAAAAACAAATCCCTGAGAGCCACACGGTCTAGGGATCAAAACCTCACCACAATGTTAAATAGGACCTGCTGGAGGGATAGATTCCTGTCCCAGAGACTCCCCATGCTTTGGAACAGGATTCCAATCTACATTAGGCAGAGCCCCTCACTAACACTCTTCAAGAGAAACCTTGACAAGAGGATGGGAAACAGAAAATTTACCCTGGGGTAACTGCAGTGGCTCCGCTAGACAGAGGCACAGGGAACTAATGGCTCTACTGGACAGAGGCACAGGGAACTAGTCGAAGGGGGCAGTGAAAGACAACACATTCTTTCTAGGCTTATAGATGCCCTTGGGCAGATAGCCTAGTACTTACCTAAGAACCTATGAACTTGACGTTCTCTTTTCAGAGCTTTCTTCAGGTTTCTGTCATGTTTGACTTCAACATTGCCTCCTAATAGAATATCATCTACTATAATAGCACATGGATAGCCTGAAAATATTTGTTCCATTGCATGCTGAAAGACTTCACTGGTACAATTTATTCCAAATGGCATTGTCAGAAATCTGCATCTTCCAAATGGTGTACTGAATGTGGTTAACAACTAAAATTTTCGGTCAAGCATAATTTTCCAAAATGAACTCTTTGCATCTAAGACAAAAAAAGCAGTGGCATTTGACATGAGGGCAGCAACCTGTTTGACCATGTGTATTGGATGAGGAGGCCTTTTCAATGCTTTGTTCAGATCCCTTGGATCTATACATGTTCTGATATCATCTGAGCTTTTCTTATGAGCTACCACCATGGAGGATACCCATTCAGTAGGTTCTTCTAATGGACAAATTACTCCTTGCTGCACCATGTTGTCTAGTTTGGCTTTGACTCTGCTCTGCATAGCTACTAGAAATTTCCATGCTGGTCTGATAACTGGGCTGACGTCTGGGTTTAACTTCATAGACTATGCAAATGATAGTTTGCCTAGTTTGTCTGCAAAAATATCAGCATACTCAGAAAAAATAGTTTGGGTGAAATTTGAACTGTTGTCATGTAGGCGTATATGCTGGACATAATTAAATGAAAGCAGTTTCATTTTCAAACTTTCTCTGAGGCCTAATAATGACTACATGCATCTCTTGACTAAGAAAAATTGCAAGTCATAGCTGTTCCCAGCAGAGTAACATGAAAACACTACTGAGCCTTCGGTTTGAATCTCTTCACCACTATAAGCAACAGACTTTGCACACTTTGTCTAGCAAATGTTTCTGCTGACATAACATTGCACTTTGAGCCAGTATCTACTTTGAGCTCTGTAGGACTCCCATTAATCCAAACAGTACAAAAGATCTCATTCTTTGCCCACAAATCTACTTCATTGACTGATTCACCAAGCACAGACACTCCATCAACATAAAAACATAGGGTTGCAGCTTTCTAATTGATCAACTTGCCTCTTAGAATGCTCTGTTTTAGTAAAGTAATCTGTCTTATTTGACTTACAAAATGTTTTGAAATGATTCCACATATTGCAAGAATGACACTGCTGACCAAAAGCTAAGCACTTTTCTCTTTTGGGTTCATGATTTCCACCACAGTTACAAAAATTGAATATGAAGCTAAGGGAGTCGCATGTTTTGACTTTGCTGACTCACCCTTATGCTTCACTGAGCATGCTCTGGAATTTGTTGGAAAGACTCAGGGTTTCCCAGGCACTGTTACTGGGCCTGCAGTAGCTGCGATGTGCTTGGGCCTGTTTTTTTTAACCACATGGTACATGCCATCAACATGAGCTTTGTCAATGTGCCTTCCACAGCTATTCTTTTTCATTTGTAAGCATACTTGTGTGCTTTTCTGTAAGCTCTTATATCTGACAAATCTCAATGCCTTATTCAATGTTAGATCACTGTCTTGAAGCAAAATCTTTCTGTCATTGTTAATACAGCACACAAGCCTGTCCTTTATCAACTCATCTGTCAAATCACTAAATCTGCACATTGTATCCTTATTTCTCAAGTCAGTTGTATATGCTGCAAATGTTTCACCAGGCTTTTGATACCTTGTGTAAAATAAGTGCCTTTCCATTGTAACATTCATTTGGGGGTTACACATTTCTCTAAATTTATGTTTTAAGCACTTTAAGTCTTCCCTTGTTTCAGCTGATACCATAATATGGTGGATCCAACTCCCCTGTAAACACAGCATATGCATACACAAATGAACGCTCTCTTTCAGTGGCCTCTGAACAAGCTAAATTAAGCAGAATAAATGTTTTGTGCATACATCTTTGTGTCAGGAAAAAGCAGTCTGTATACAAATATCATATTCCTGCTCAAACACTCTCCAATTTTCTGCAATATTGTTATTAAACACAAGTGGTGTGGGTCTGCAAAAGCCTTCTGCCATGCCCATAGATTATAGTAAAACACAATGCAATCTTGGCCCTTGTAATTATGTATGAACATTTGCACACAAGAGGTACTTGCAATAATATTCAAATGCACAATAAGCTCTTTGAAATACTGTACTCTGCGAAATATGCCTTGAAATAACTGTACTTTGTGAAATATTCTTTGAAATTACTGTACTTTGTGAAACAACTGCATTGTAATACTGCACACACTTGTAAAGACTTTATACACAGTTCAGATATTTTAAAGGTCCTGATCCACAAGCTACTGGTCTTCTTTCCAGTAATGATACTGCAGCAGTGCCCTATTTGCTAGTATTTACCTAGAGAGTAGGTTTATATTAATGAGAATTTAAATGTAAGTGATGTAGTTACTAGATATTCAATCATATCAAAACTCTCCTCTTGCTCTGTTGACCCAACCCATGCCACATCATGCTCTCGTAGCTGCCTGGCTGTTACATCTGACACTTTATAGGTGGACATATTGTACTGTGTCTAGGAAATACATCGAACTTGGATTATAATGAGGATTTTTCATATGTACAGTTGCCCTACATTTATCAGCAACAGGGTTAACTTGCGAAGATGTGACATTTACTTTGATTTGTTTTTAAGAATTATTTCTTCAGCCTGCCTAGTAGGTTCCCTAGATGTATTGTTTTTATACACTAGAATATTAATTATTTTGACTATATCATCCAATTCGTTAACTATATCTGCTACAACAATCTAAAAGTAACAATCACAGTTGCTCTTTTACTGTATCTGCCAAATATAATCGTATTACTATTATTTTTATTATTATTATTATTATTATTATTATTATTAATAATAATTTACTTATTTTTGTTATTATCATTAATAATTTATTATTTTCATTATTATTATTATCATTAATAATTTATTATTTTTGTTATTATTATTATCATTAATAATTTACTTATTTTTGTTATTATTATTATCATTAATAATTTACTTATTTTTGTTATTATTATTATTATTATTATCATTAATAATTTATTATTTTCATTATTATTATTATCATTAATAATTTACTTATTTTTGTTATTATTATTATTATTATCATTAATAATTTACTTATTTTTGTTATTATTATTATTATTATCATTAATAATTTACTTATTTTTGTTATTATTATTATCATTAATAATTTATTATTTTCGTTATTATTATCATTAATAATGTACTTATTTTTGTTATTATTATCATTAACAATGTATTATTCTCATTATTATTATCATTAATAATTTACTTATTTTTACTAGCACTATATACCTGTACAATCAGTGCAGTATCTGTTTTTCTTTTGCAAAAATGGAAGTTATGCAGATCATTAGCAGACAGTCTTTGTAACCATACTTTGATTTACTATTCTCAAGACTTACTTTGCTTCTGTTGTAGTCTACAATGGCTATGAAAGAACCATAAGATCTTTTAATCATATGAGGTCTTTCACGGGCATTTTGACCCAGAATTTATGGTTACTTTACTGGTTTTGCCAAGGTACTGCCTGAAACAAAGAGTCTCTACTTTTTGCATTTCTTCTCATAATCCAGAAAAACTTGAACAAAAGGCCCCAATAAAGTTCCTAAATATACCAAAAGCATGCATGCTGACTTGTACATTTTTTTATTGAGATTATGTCACGTCAGAGCAAATACTTCCTTCAAACCTCATGTCCAGCTTAAATAACTTGTACCTTTAACCCTCATCTGTTTTGCAAACATTCATAACTGGTGATATAAACAGTTCCATTTGAATTCATGGCATTATTACTGGTACAGCTACTAGATATACCACTGCCTATGGCAAGCACTGTTTTTACTATGCTCTGTTCAAGTTTGGTAAACAAAATTTTCAGATTTGCTGTGATTTTTTCCTGTACTGCTTTTAAACCTTGTGATAACATTTTATACCCATCTGTTAAAAAATCATCTATAATAAAAGCGGCATTCAAACCATTACCCACTAAGCAGGGATTTGAACTGTATAGGCTTATTTTTCTGTGTTGGGCTGCCTTTCCTTATGTGGAATCGAACACGTGAGGCAAAAAGCTGTAGAATTGGTATCTCACACAGCTCCCAGACCAAATGACAAAATGACAGCATTACAAAAGGTAAATTTTGCTGCAACAAAATAGTGCTCGTATACAATTATGGGTTAATTTAAAAAATGTTTAAATGTTGCTTACATAAATAATAAGAAGGTTGCTTACTAACTATGCATTTTACATTACCATAATAATACTTACACAGATTCGTTTTTCTTTAGTTTAGTTTAGCTGCTGCCAACTCTGGAATACCTGTATGTGTGTGTCTGTGTGTGTGTGTGCGTGCATGCATGCGTGTGTGTGTGCGTAGGTGTCTGTGTGCATGTGTGCGTGTGTGTGTGTGTGTGTGTGTGTGTGTGTGACTGTATGTGCGCTTATGCACGCGTGTGTATCGCCACTCTTGTGTTTATGGCCATACAATTGTGCATATTTATATGAATATGCTTGCTTGAATGAATGTGTACACAAGTCTGTGTCTATCTCTACATGCATACATATTTTTGTAATTATACTTGCATGAATAATGTTCTACTTTGAATTGGAAATACATTAAACATTTGTTTATTTCATTCTATTACACCATACAAATGTAAAATCAGTTGGAGAAAGTTAACTTTGCTTCCACAGTAGCTGCTCATTTTTCCTTAATAAAATCACATATACAGTAGCTCCAGTCCCATTTTTTAATGTTTCAAAGAAATTACAGCATTATGGTACCTTTGCTGTTTTTTTTATTATTTTATTTATGCAATAACACTTTAAACTTCAGAAACATCACTGTGTTGCTTAAAAGTGAGCACTAAGAAATTAATTTGCATACTTCTGTAATATCTTTGTTTCTGCCATCTCATTTAAAGTACTACTGGATTAGTTAAAACTGTCTTTCTTTTAACAAAGTGTAGTGTGATATAGTGTAGTTAGGTTGTTGATTCCAACCATGAGGATGATGGCCCATGACCAGAAGGATATATAGTGTACTCTACCTGCACAATATCAGTCACAAAATCTGAAAATAATGTGAAAAACTTGACAAAATAAAAAGATAATAGCACTGAAGCACATGAATCACTGTTTCATTCTAACCTTAACAAAGGAAAAGCGGCTTTTAGCAGTTGTGGTCTCATATGTGCCACTCTCCAAATATGCAGTGTTGTCAGAGCTGGGAAAAGGTGATGGCAGCTTGTTGAGAGGACATGTCAGAGCACTATGGTGAGAAGTGAACCAGCTCAGTATGAAGACACTCATTAGGTTTTTGTTAAGTCAAAAAAATCTTAGCAGCTTGGTCTTCTAGCATTTATCGTCTAATGGAAGACAAGAAAGGATGAACACAAGATCTCCCTTTCTTATTCTGATATGTTTTCAGGCCATCAGAGATAGGTAACATAGTTGAGCAATGCAGTATAGAACAAATTAATGTCAGGCCATTACTTTTGGATGTTACTGTAACAGAGCCTCAGTCCCCGGCATAGCAAATGTACCATCAGTTGTCACCATTTAAATCTGCAGCATAACACGTCATAAGATATCATTCATCCTTTTAATTACAGAGCAGACTGGACAGGGTATGGCAGTGTCGACTTTGGCATCTGTTGACTCTAACAGTGAAATCCGCATGATGTGGTGCTTTGGACCTGTATCAGCGACTGCATAATTTAGAATGATATTAATACATTCTTACACACTTTAGTCATTGTAAATGTCAGTCATTTGCTTCACAGCTGCAGACTCAGCCATTTCAGGTTATTTTCTACTGAAATGTGATACTTTGATTCATATCATTTAATGGTTTGCATAAGGTCTGAATTCATTAAATCTTTTATATATTTCTCAATCAGTTTATGTTATATTTTTTAAGTGAAATTAGAATTGCCTGAAGGTTCTATGTTTGCAAAAAGGAAGGCAATATTAAACAAGCACAAATACAGACATAGAGTTAATCACTGCATTTAGAACAGATAGATGAGCATGTCAACACATGAGGCAGTTGGGCTTCCTCGGCAGAACTGCATTTTACATGTGCATTGCTTGCTTCATGAATTTTTATAGACTATAATTTAAATATACTACTAAACCATAACCATTGGTTTGCAAGCTGTGAATTCTCTATTTTAGAAACATTTTGTATGATTCCCTGATACATTGAAGCCATTCATAATGTTTATACCAGTCAGTCTTTAATTCTGTTAACCTTCTTTGTAAAATGCATATTCACACGGAGTACATTTCTGAATAGAACATTAAAAATTAGAATTTTTCTTATTTTATTTGTATTTGCTAACCAGGTAGCTGGTTTGGTTCTTGGACCCCTTAAGTCATGACTGTTTTACTATGTCAATCACAAACAATGAAAGCATCACGTAACACTTGATAACACATAATGAAAGATACAAGTTGTTCAACAGAACATTGAAAAGAATATTACCACAGAACATTAAGCAGAGCATTACAATGTAACATACAAAGTTCTACATGGAGACACAAGTAAAAACAATCCAGGTCTCATGATGCAAATGGTTTTCTTATCAAAGTAATTTCACTGACTGACAGATGTACTAGTTAATCAGCTGTTATATGGCATTTATAATTGTCAAGTGTCGTGGCGCATCTTTTCTGTTCATTTGTGGTAGGCATCCTTTATAAGAGTTAAGTTGCATGCTTAGAGTTATATAGTCAATAAATATAGGGGTAAGGAATCAAACCCTGTACCATCAGTTACAGAAAGCAGCATATTAACAGGCGAGGGTCTGAATCATTTGCCCTAAGTGCCAGGCCTCTGCTTGATTGTGTACATTATGTATCTTTTTAGATTTTAAAACTAGAGTGCATTTTTCAAACAAATCAAAAGAAAAAGAAGACCGAAGGGGGTAACAATGAAAAAAGGGGGAACAGGGATTTCCAATCAACTGTTATTTGTAGATCAACTCATCTTAAAAAACTTCTACTACAATCAATAATATGAATAAAAGCATTTTTAGCCAAATGCTGATGCAATAACTAGAAACATTTGCACTATATTCTTAAACTTGAGGCATATGCCATTGTTCTTTTATGAAATTAACCTGAGTTTGCAAAATGCTGTTTCTAGGCAGCACAGATATCTACACCAGAAATGTATTTATAAGTATCATTCTCCCTGGGATTCAATAAGCGAAAAACTCCGTGCAGTAATAGTGTAGCTGTTCCTGCGTGGAATATGGCCGCTGAGTGATCCAGTAAACATGCCTGGGGACTTGCACGAGCCTGGCAACACTATTCTGCCACAGACATGACTGGATTATGCTAATGACCTCATTTGTTGTTGAAAACCATGCAAATGAAGTCAATTAGTGATCCAGTAAGCAGGCAGGCATCCGTGGCAGAATAGTGTAGCAGGCAGAAATGTATTTGGCTGCTAGCCAAATACATTTCTGCAAAAATCAAAACGGAGGCATGACAGCTCAAACAAAAGCAGGTACTCTAATCCATAGGCATGCTAATGGCCAAATATATGACCACTGGCATGGAAAAGTGTTGTAAAATTATAAAAATAAAAGTTTAGGGTTTTTTTTTTGGCCAATCTTGGTGTTTAAGCATAGGGCAGGAACGTGCCAAAAATAAAAAAAAAATGTGAAAAGGCAATTTTAAGTGAAATGTGCATTTTGCTATTATAGTCTATGGCATTCGGAATCAAAACAATACCAGGGAACAGTGGTTGTTAAGGGGAAAGGTTCTGGGGTAGTGCTGTAACTAGGGACTAAGGCAGTGGGGTATGCTAGTGAGTGAAATTTACTGAATCACATAAAGAAGGAAAGTGCCAAACTGCACCTTACCGTGTAGATACTATAAGGCAGTGGTGTAAGCAGGAGGTGCAGGAGACATGAAAAGGGGGGTGTCATGCTTGGTGTAAGCACACTAGAGATCCATGGCTCACATTTGAGCTTAGCTAAGCACAGCTAAGCAATGGGGTGTGTCTGAGGCAGTATTAACTTATTCCATGAAATGAAGAGTGTGTTCTTGTCCAGGGGAGGGCCATTTCTCAGTGTTTACATTAGCTAAATGGGATTGCGTGACGT
The DNA here is from genome assembly GCF_019279795.1 of Protopterus annectens. NCBI lineage: Eukaryota > Metazoa > Chordata > Ceratodontiformes > Protopteridae > Protopterus > Protopterus annectens. The sequence continues at coordinate 200,601,107 of NC_056747.1, forward strand.
GCACCCGGTCTAAAAAAAAAAAATAAAATGGAAATAGCAGGACTGTTTACATTTGGGCACCGAGTTTGCCCCATGTGCCTCGGACCTGTGGCACATGCAATACCTGTTACATATACAGCTGTACCTCAGCTCTGACATGTGTGGCACATGCAATAACTGTTACATATACAGCTGTACCTCAGCTCTGACATGTGTGGCACATGCAATAACTGTTACATATACAGCTGTACCTCAGCTCTGACATGTTCAATGGGTTACCACTCTGCCATACCCCTCATTGCCAATTTCTGCAGGACCACCTCCTGCTGACACACAGACATCTAGAACACAAACAGAATACAGCATGTGAGACTACATTCAGACAGCATTACTAACACCAATAATGCATTATGGCTGAAAAGGTACACACACTCTGAAGTGCACCCATTACAAATGCAAGCAGACAGCACAATACACAGCATTACTTAGCTAAACTGTACTTAATTCACCCTGTGCATCAGAATCATATTAGCATGTCCCTGCATCGGTGGTATGAATGACAGAGATGTGACACAGGTATCATCATATGTACAGGGTGTTGTGTGGGTTTGCCAGAGGCTTAGGTTGGTCCTTACAGGTGACATTGTGTGTGTGTTTGGATGAATGAGCCATGCAGAGTTGATGTGTGTGTGTGTCTAGAGGTGACCTGGTTGTGATGGTGATGTGTGTGTATGTATACACACAGTCACACCATGTGGCTACCCTACACAGAGGTATGTTGGACAGCTGTGGACCATACATGGCAGGATGTACAGTTCACTGTCTCTGGCCAGGGACACAGGAACTGATTATGCCAAGGGTCTCACTGGCACCACCAGGCCCAAGGCCAGATGCAGTACTGCTTCCCAAAGGTGACTGCTACCTGCTGGATCCATGTCCATGAACAGACCGGCCAGGACCACGTGCCCATGGCCTGCTCTGTTGTGGTGTGGACAGCACCCCCCTTCAGTAGTGCTGGTGGTACTTCCACTATGGGAGAGTGAAGGTGCATGGCCCCATAGACTCTCAGCTGATGTTAGTGCTGACCTATATCCATGTGGCTGATGCCCATCTCCCACCACATGTTCTAGCACAATCATGCAACAGTTGAGGATTGCCAAGGACTCATCCCACTGCTTATTCATGACCTCAGTATTTTGATATGTGGCCTTAATAAGGTCATGTATGTTGCCACGTTAATCAGGAAGATTTGCATCCAAGGCCTTGAGTATTTGTCTGGTGTGGTGTTCACTATGTGCCTGTGCATCCATGACAGCCAGAAACATGCATCTGGTGACACCTGCTGTGGCACTTGTGACAGCGGCTTGATGGGCAGCAGTCGTCCTTTGAGCACCCCTGTCCATCCGCCTGTGTGGGACCTCACCTGCACTCTGGCCATGGCTAGTGGCTACACTCACACTTGCCATAGTCACCACACTACCCTGTTCCATGCCACCACCTGACAACTGTCCATTATCTGTGGCTGCTGGGGACTGGGTATGTGTGGGCATTGTGACTGTGTGTGGGGACATTGTGGATGACTGTGGGATGCCAACCGATGGCACAGATTCAGCCCCTGACAACCCCACCTGTGCCCCACTATAACCATCATCATTGTCAGAGACTGCAGAGACACTGACATCAGATTCTGAGCAGGAGGGACCACAACCACCATGTCCACTTGTGAAGGGAAGACAACATATGTAAATTAATACCTGCACTATATGGTTTGCTGGTACACACACACATACACACACCCACACACACACACACACACACACACACACACACACACACACACACACACACACACACACACACACACATGGGCACACACACATGGGCACACACACAAACGCATACAGGTGAGGTGGCAGAAAGGCATTACACAGACCTCACAATAGCCAACTGCTGACATTCACGACACAGTCAGACCACAACATACACACTCTGGACAGGCCCTCAACATCATGCAGTGCAGCCCTTTCCACTTAATGTTACTACTATTATACACCTCTGGGATACGTAAATAGTGTTAGTAGGTGATGGGCCTTCATCTAGCACACACTGCAGCCATGTACACATTATTGCTGTTCACCTGTATAGCACAGTGGCAACTCCTACAGAACATACCTCTCTACTGTACAGAGTTTCACTGAATGTCTAGATGTGTTGCTCATATTTTTAGTCTGTCACTCAGAAATCCTGCGTTTGTCTGACACATTACTGGGATGATCTGAGGATTGGTGTCACTAATTAATGACATAATTTAGTTTCACACTTCAAAATCTGCAGTAAATGGATATTAAAAGATTACTTTGCTACACAAATAACCAAACACTCATTTAGCTACATATGCAATATTCTAACAAATTTTAGAAACTTTATATATAAACACTCCAGATATAAAGAATGGTTCTTTCTAGTATTCCCTATAGCTTTTACTCAAAAAATTATGTTAACATCAGATCTAAACAATATTACATTATTTAAACAAAATGATCTCAAGTTCTGGTTTCAACTGACTTCAGACGGAATGGTTTAAAGTGTAGATCAGATAACACATGAATTTCAGTTGGGCAAATCCTTATGGCTAGATATACAAACCAAAAACACATTGAATAGCTGTGAACAGCTTCTCCAAAAATAAGATAAAACTTCACCAAATACAAAAATAGCAGTCCAGACTGAAAAAATAAATGTCTTTATTACGATTCTGGTACCTCAGCCTTCGCCTTCAAATGGAATAACTAACAATCTCAGAAACAAGTCTATATACACCACCAATAACCTCATTAATTAACATCAATTAATCAATAAACATTTTTTTTCAAATTTTTAAAGCCATATAAAACATCCTTGGTATTTTTAACATGTGAGGGAATCCTCTGTAAATACCATTTTAATACAGAATCCAAATATATGCCAACATTTTGTGAAAAAGCACCTCTCCCTGAAACAATAGGATGCCCTGGTGGATTTCTCAGATCCTTATGTATTTTTGGTATAATAAAAAATCTAGCATCTCTAGGATTTTTTATAAACAATTTTTTAACATCCTCAGATGTAAAAAATCCTAGGCGTTCACCCTTCTCCAAAAGATCATGTAAGGCATTATTAAATTCTGCCCTAGGGTTTATAAGCAGGTACATATAAGTATTACTGTCAGATAACAAATCTGATACTAGAGAATTATATCTCTCCCTTGATAAAATAACCCAATTTCCACCTTTATCAGATTCCGTGAAAACATATTTATTGCTGCATTCTCTAATGTCACATAAAGCCTGCCATTCTTCCTTAGAAAGATTATACACTCTAGGACGCTTCTTAAATAACCCAAATTCCTTAATAATTTGTTTACTTAATGTTTTCTCAAAAATGTTAATACTATTATTTGTTTTTGGAGGGACAAACTCACTAATATAGGGTACTTTAGGAATATCAAACTTCCCATAACCTGTATAATATTCAAAAACAAAAGTAGAGTTAGAGCTCCCTTCCAAATCAGAAAAGATGTCTATCATTTCATTTTCATGTATAGACAAATCCATAAGAGAACTTTCCAACAAAGATTCATCATTAATTTTATCAACAGAATAAACTGTCTTTTTATCAATGTTAGAAAAGAAAACTTTGAGATGTAATTTTCTACAAAATTCCTTAACCTCTAACATTATATCTGACAAAGATGGTATATGAGTTGGCACAAATTTAGTCCCCTTGCATAAAACATTTTTCATGTTATCTGTAACTACCAAATCAGAGAGATTGATGATATTTAAATCCTCACCTGCATGACAGTTAAGTTGGTCAGTAAACACGTTATAATCAATAAACACAGTTGGTTTTGTCATGTCCACCAAAAGCAAAATTAAGAATATTGGAACATCTAGGAGATATCAGAAACGAGAGGCTTGATAGTCCAGTGGCCAGTCATTTTTACGAACAACATGAAGGTGCAATGAAAGATTTGATATTTAGTGTTTTAGCTAAACCCTATGGCCCATGGGGGGCGGATCATACTTTTCAAAGGAGGTTAATAGACATGGAATTTAGATACATTATTAATTTTAATACATTGTATCCAAATGGAATGAATTTAGAAGTGTAAATATATTTACAATGGATGTTATAAGATAGTTAATGTATGAACTGTATATAAATATTTGATGCAAATGTAGGAATTTAGTTATGTTGTAATAATGATGTTTTATATGGCTTTAAAAATTTGAAAAAAATGTTGATTGATTAATTGATGTTAATTAATGAAGTTATTGGTGGTGTATATAGACTTGTTTCTGAGAATGTTAGTTATTCCATTTGAAGGTGAAGGCCGAGGTACCAGAATCGTAATAAAGACATTTATTTTTTCAGTCTGGGCTGCTATTTTCGTATTTAGTGAAGTTTTATCTTAGATATACAAACCCTCAGACTATTTATTCAAAATAAAATAGATTTGATCCCACCAACAACCAAACATGATACTAGTATATTATTAGACTTTTTTCAGTCAATCCTTCGGCATAAGCAAACTTATTCAGGCAAACTGTCCTTTATATACAGACTCATAAGAGATGCAACATATTGTTGTGCAGATAGATTCTGGGATTAATTCTACACATCTAACAATATACTTCCCTGTAATCAAGATAAAATAAACATATTAGAATCAACGAGGAAAACAACTCTGTCACTTAAATGGAAATTATACACATGGAGATTTATGCACAGATCATTTTATACCCCTCAACTAATGAATAAAATTAACAGAAAACAGAATATATGCAACAAATGTAAATCAGACAAACATAGATTGCGCTCATTGCCCAGCTATAAAATGATTTTGGGAAAGTGTTAATGATCTATTGCAAGCATTGACCGATAATTTTACACTGACCAAGTCTTTGGTGCTTTTTAATACACCCATATCACACTATGTTAAAAAGTTAAATATCCTTTACTCTGGGCAATACTTGCTGCGGCCAGAAAGCGCTTAACAAAAAAATGGATACCCAATCCTCTCCGTCTTTTACTGAATTCAGGGATACATTAAATGAAGTTTTGCATTTACAACTCACAACTATAATTATTAGAACAACTAGAAAGACCTATGCTTATCATATGTGGGTACATTTACAGAATTTGTTGAAAACAGATCAATAATTACAATGAATCAAGTGAGTTTCATTTTTCTATGCTTGATGCACAATCAAAAATGGTTAAAGTACCACCACTAATGTAAAACCAATGGATGTCTCTGTAAATAGTTTTAGTAATTTTATTGTTTTAGTTATATTATATATAGTTACTTGAGTTTCATATATCACTTCTGAAATTGCATTTTTTGTTAATCTTCTGTAATTGTGTATAAACTTGTTTTATTTAAAATCAATAAAATTGTTTAAAAAAAAACCTGCAGTAAATGTATGTTAAAATAAAACCGTTTACTCTAACAACCTTCTAAGCCTACAGTGGATACAATAAGTGTTAACACCCTTGTTAACATTCCAGGTTTTTCTGATATATAACATGAGATCAAATTAGTCATGTCATAACATTTCCCACCTTTAATGTGACCTATAACCTGTGCAATCCAATTGAAGAACAAACACCTCAGTTAGGGGTAACATACAGAAAATGGAATACATACAAAAAGCTTGGTACATGACTGTGCACACTCTTATACTAATACTTTGTTAAAGCAAGTTTTGATTTAATTACAGTAGTCAGTCCTTTTGGGAAGTTGTCTGTCAGCATGGCACATCTTGACTTAGCAATATTTGCACACTTACTTTTGTAGAAGCCGTCCAACTCTGTCAGATTGTGAGGGAATCTCTTGTGCACAGCCCTCTTCAGGACACCCCACAGATTTCTTATTGGATGTAGATGTGGACTCTGGCTGTGCCATTCCAAAACATTGATAGTCTTCTGGTAAAGCCATTCTTTTTCTGATCTGGATGTATGGTTTGGGTCATTGTCATGTGGAAAGGTGAGGTTCCTCTTCATCTATAGCTTCCTAGCAGACATCTGAAGATTTTGGGCAAAAAGGGACTGGTATTTGGAACTGTTCATAATCCCCTCCACCTTGGCTAAAGGCCCACCTCCAGCTTATGAACAGCAACCCCAAAGCAGGACACTGCCATCACCAAGCTTCATTGTGGTGATGGTGTTCTTTTGGTGATGCACAGTGTTGTTATTGTGCCAAACAAACTATTAGGAATTGTGGTCAAACAGTGCAACCTTGATCTCATTACACCATAACACATTTTTCCCACATTTTGGGAAACCTGATGTATTGTTCTTGAGAATTCAGCCAGACCTGGATGTTGTTCTGTGTGAGAAAAGGCTTGCATCTTCTAACTCTATCCCATATGCCAGACATGTGGAGAATACAGGAGATTGTTGTCACATGTAGTACACAACTAGTACCTGCCAGAGATTCCTGCAATTTCTTTAGTGTTGCTGTAGGTCTCCTGGCAGCCTCCCTGATCAATTTGGGTCTTGTCTTTCAACACATTTGGAGAGATGTCCACTTCTTTGCAATGCCACTTATACCCCATTTTTTCACCACCTTTTGATGACTGTCCTCACTGTGTTCCATGGTATATGCAGTGCTGTGGAAATGTTTTTGTACCCTTCTCTAGGCTGATACCTTTCAACCATGGGATCCTATTGATGCTTTGTAAGCTCTTTGCAAACCATGGCTGTTGCTGTAGCAGGAAACTGGGTAAATGTCAGGAAAATCCTAGTAGGACAGCTGACCATTATTTGGTGTTAATCAAAGAGTCTCTGTAATTTATGGCAGGTGTGTGCCCAAGAAGACATAATGCTGTAATTATATCAAATTCATCAGTATTAGCTTCAGCCAGTGCACAATGCATCTAGCTTATTGTACATTTTTTATTCATCATAATTGTCCCCCGAATAGATATGTTTGTTTTACAATTCAGTTGCACAGGTTATAGGTCACATTAAAGGTTGAAAGAGTTTGGAAATGTTTTATAGTGGTCTCATTTTTGTATATCACAAATACCTGGCATATTAACAGGGGGTGTGTACACCTTTTATGTGCACTGCATAAGATTAATTTTTAAAATATGTCCCTAGTTTTGGGCTTTTGTCCCCCCATTTTGTCAGTCTTTCCCCAGATGTCTTGCAATGGCAGGTTGTGAGGTATGCTACAGATATGTTACATCTCCTGAAAACAGGCTCCTGTGATGACCACTGTGACACAATGCAGTTAACCCCACCACAAGTGAATGTGCACATATCGCAATATGGCTGAAAGTAACAGTTGAGTGCATGGTAATATACATGACCTTAACATACCTGGGGTACTGGTGAGCAATAACAGGACAATCCCATACTTACCAGCTTCAGGCTGCTGTCTCATGTCCAGACCAGAGGGACCTATGTAGTTGTGGGGAAGAGGTATTATCAGCAGATTCACATGTGGCATTCGTACAAGATGAATGCTACTTTTCTGCACATGTACAGTACATGCAGTGATAGTACACAATTTGCTGTCCTTCACCATAGATGTGCACCTTTGTGCATTAGAAAACCCCACCCACAAATGCAGTTTGACCTAACATATGCATCTAAATACTTTAAAGAATCCAGTATGACTGCTACAGTGTTCAGTTAATGTGCACCGGGGCCTTACCTGGACGCTCCTCACCTGATACCTGGGTGCCATCCACCTTCACGACTTGTGTTTCTTGACTTGGCTGGTGTGTGGGGGCTGCCCGAAGGTTGGCAAGGAGATCCTCTGATGCCATAAGTGCGGCATGTGTGGCAGGACCCCTACCTGTAGCAGTACAGTCCCTGGCTACAGCAGCAGCCCTTTGCCGGGCATGATGTATCAGGTCAGTTGCCCAATGCCTGACCTGATCGTATGTGCATCCATGGTGGCCCAAGTTGTTAACTCTGTGGACATGGTCATCCCCCAGGGTGGTCCACTCCCGCATATTGTGTTGGCCATGGCCAAGCATCACCTAATGGTGTTGGATGATGGCATCCGTGATGGCTGCATTTTCAGCTGCAGTATATGGTGGTTGTCTTTGCCACTAAATGTCACCTGGAAGACATAAACAGACAAACACATCAGTGGACATCATACATTGGTTAGTGTTACTTACAGAACCTGCATGTCAACACTGACCATCATTAGCCACCACTTACTACCACATCATATCCCTGTCATCTATCAGCACAGTATGAACCTGCATTGCACTCCTGGTCCTGATGTGTCATGTTTCCTCCAATGAGGGCCAGTACATTGCATAACCCAACATTCATCATTCACCTTTGTGTAGAGGGATGACAGTTGCCATCTACCTTGCAGATGGGATGTCAGTGGTGCTCAGGCTTTGCTTGTGTACAGTGTTTAATGGAGCTGGGAGCATATGCCTGAGTTCATGTAGGATGCAGACAGGAATGTTATCAGGTCCCATGGAGACTTACTTTTGTTGACTTTGAATAGGCATTATGGACCTACTCCCTGATGATAAGGGGAGGGGTGCAGGTGCTGTGCATATCCACCTATACTGATGGTGGCACAAGGAAGTAGAGTTCCAAAAAACCAGATAAAAATAAAATTCCGTGTAAACAGACCTCAGTACTTTAATGAAACGAACAAAATTTAAAAATCACAATCACAGATCTAGCGCTTTCGTCTGCCGAATGCAGACTTCTTCAGAATAATGAATGTATGGTGCCAATGGTTTTTATACAATTCAAATCAATTAATTAATCAATCAGTTACATAAATTCATTTGAAATTTAAAGCCATACCTATTATTTTCAAAATTACATTCCATATGTGGTATACAGTTTTTTAAAAAAATCCAGTCACAAGTTGTATAGGGACCCAACTTAATAAAGTGCTGTTGTGCCTTATGTTATTTAATAAATATTCATATTCAAAAATATAAAAAATATGTTATAAAATAATATTATAAAATACATATTGTGGTTTATATAATGTGTATTCTACATTATATAAACCACAATATGTATTTTATAATATTATTTTATAACATATTTTTTATATTTTTGAATATGAATATTTATTAAATAACATAAGGCACAACAGCACTTTATTAAGTTGGGTCCCTATACAACTTGTGACTGGATTTTTTTAAAAAACTGTATACCACATATGGAATGTAATTTTGAAAATAATAGGTATGGCTTTAAATTTCAAATGAATTTATGTAACTGATTGATTAATTAATTGATTTGAATTGTATAAAAACCATTGGCACCATACATTCATTATTCTGAAGAAGTCTGCATTCGCAGACAAGCTAGATCTGTGATTGTGATTTTTAAATTTTGTTCGTTTCATTAAAGTACTGAGGTCTGTTTACACGGAATTTTATTTTTATACTGATGGTGGGACAGGGGGATGATGTTAGCCCTTAACCTGTCTGCAGCGGTTTGGCTATAGCTATGGTATGTGTGTATGTGGTGTGATTGACCACCATTACAGGGTGGGGTGGATTGTTGCCTCTGAGATTGAAGACTTATGTGAAGATAGCTTTGTGACTGACCTTAGTGGATGTGTCCAATTTGTACTCATAGTTAGCCTTACAGTAATTCACCTGTGACCTTATATGCTCATTCAGACAACGGCTGACTTGCTTCCAAGTTTGTGCCTGCTCCTACTTGGCCCTGTACAGCCAATATAGTGACCAATAATGTGGTTTGTGTATTGTTGCTGTCCAGCAAAGGGGATTACTCTACCTTGGTAGAGGCAGGTTTTAAGTTTTACGAGTGAGGTATTGCTGAGTCCATACAGCTATGTAGGCGGTTATATAGCTGTTTGTAGTAGGCATGGACACAAGGTCATAACACAGTTGGACACCTCTCCAGTTCCAAACTGAATATCATGCTTATTGTAGTACCCATGTCTGTGTCAGGGCAATGCAACTACCAGTAGCTGTAGAATGTTACATCTGTTGGATGCACGGAAACTAAGATTACACATGTACAACAGGTACAGCTTATTTACCTGACATTTTGCATCCCATGTCTGTCCTTATGAGGCTTCCAGGTACACCTACTCATACATACATGTACACAGGTAATACATGAAATACATTTCTGTTCTATGTCAGTATGGCACACTGTATTTACACTCTTGTTGCTCAGCCATACCTCTCAACCTGTTAGAGAAGGACATCTGGAGGACACCACACATACATGGAGGGGCAATGGCCCAAAATTAGTGACACTTTTTTAATATTGCTGTAACACACTTAAATTATTTGATAGCACAGTAACCTTTGCATTCACAGAAATACCCTGGACAATGTTATAATGTCAGTCTTCACAGATTTGCCAATGATTTGCCAAACATAACAGAACTCTGAGTAAATGACTACAAATATGAGGCACATATATGATCAATGTGCATAACATTGGACAGTTGAAAGGTATGAGCTCAGTATATCACATGCAGTTCAACACACATGTTTGCAACAGTAGTTTACTATGCAAATACCCTGTATAGGTGTCTTAGATTTGTGAGACAAGCATATATCATAGTTGAATTCACAAGTAACAAATGGATATCTACGACATCCCAGTAGCTGACCTAGCAGTGTCATAGTCAGTATTGTTCAACAGACACTCCAGTAGTAGTCATATATGAGCCATTCCTTCCTGGGGTGACTCAGGGGCCTGAGCTGTGATCTATGTCACTGCAGACAGACCCAGATGCTATGGCCATAGGTTCTGATCAACACTATATCAGTAGAGCAAGTTTTGTTGAGATATATTTGTTTAACATCCTATATCCCATTATTGCATACACCCTATTGCATTCCATTACATGCTTACTTGTTTGACATACCTTTTTTCACAAGTATTGGTTTGGATTCCAATTCCTGTTTCTGTTTCAGTCTGTGTGTGTGTTTCTCTCTCTCTCTCTCTCTCTCTCTCTCTCTCTGTCTACCCATGTAAAGGTATAGACCTGTTTTGCATAGGCAGCAGCTTGACTTTTGTAGGTAATGCTCATGAGCAGGTGATGGCCTGTGCACCAGTTGGTGTTCCCCACTTTCAAATTGGAACTTTTCTCCCCAGGCCACTGCTGAAAATGGACATATATCCAGTTGGACTAGCCCTGTCTACAAATGTAAAATAAAATAAAAAATAATTGCATGCAGAACAGCTGTGTTGTAATTCCTATAACCAATGGCATGGCAACACACTCCTATATTTGAGTATTTCATGTGAGCGTTACCCCTTTTCCTTGCTTGTGAGGACATCGTGGAGGTGTGTGAACAACAGCATCACAGAGGGTAGTTGAAAATACCACTTACAACAAAACATGTGGAGACAGCCCAACAAAATGGGGAGAAAGTCACAGACTTAGGGACAAAATGCGAGCATTGCTGTTATACATTTGTATTCACTCTAGTTTAACAAGGTTTGTGTGGGCATGGATATTCTGCATGGGTCTCAGTCTGACAGTGTTATGTGGTTGACAAAACTTTCAACTGTAGGGCTATCCACAGAATGGCAAGAGGTTTGACTCTTATGTTTGGTCTGTTTCTCCGACAATTGTTGTCCTTGGAAAATCAGTAGCATACCCTGGGTATTGCAGTCAGTAAATGCTAACTTCCATTTGTGCTTCTGACTTCATATCCCTCAGTTAAGATATGTCACAACAAACCCTGTAACACCAGGAACCTTCTAGTTTATAACAGCAATGCTTCAATTATGCCCCTGTGTTTGGGCCTCTGTCCCCCAATTATGTCAGGCTTTGTCCAGATGTCATGCACTAAGAGGTTGATAGTTATGGTATATCATTTTTAGTGCCTTCATTCCTGATATCATCCCAGTGATGTATCAGAATGCCAGACATATTATGAGGAAGAGGTATATATGAGGACAGAGCCTGGATATTCTGTGGAAATCTGTACAGTTGGGGGTCTGTGTATGTGTATCAGTTGTTAACAGACTGTCAGAATTGTGTAGCAGTGTAGTGTGCAAATGTTGCGCTGTGTAGGGGGGTGCATTTAAGTGTCATGGGTCCTTTTCTACATGACTGTGCATGCTGCTCCAGTTTCTGGTGGTCTATCAGCTGTATATGTTTGTAGGGGCAGACTGAGACATGTTCCGTACAACCACAGGAGTCAGACTACACTGTGACTTGGGGCACTATATGTAGGGGTAGTATGTGAGTGGCAAACATGATAATTTTGTTCACACAGTCCTTATACTGTACTGTTAATTTGGCTTACCAGTATCTCACTGTGTGGTGAAATTGGTTGTGGGTATGCAGGCTCACATTGGTGTCTGTTTTTCACTACTGTCACATCCCTGCAGTGCCTGATATATCTGCAAAAGCATGTGTAATTCCCCATAGCTGACTTGGGGGAGTGTTGTGTCAGTCTAACTGTAGTTTGGATGGTGCTTGGTGACATGCTAAGCAGCGCAGTGTCCTTTCCCTAATGCCATGTTATGTCCAGATATTCATAGGATGTCCAGTTGTCTGGCTCATATCTTTGGTCTGGTCCCCATAAGTGTTGTGTGTGTCTGACAAATCAGTGGGATGATGTGAGGGTTTCAGGCACTAACTAATGAGAAGCAATTGAGTCTTAAAGTTCTGCTATTTCAGTCAATATATGTTAGCAAAGACAGTGTTACTGTAGCAAATGTCTCAGCTTATCTAGTCAAGTATTCCAGATTTGTCCCTATTTTCATAGCTTTCTCCCCCCACTTTGTCAGGCTTTTGGCCTGAATTGATTGCAATAGGGGGTTCTAAGCATACCTTTCAACTTGCCAGATTGTTGCAGAACATCCAGGTTTATTGCTCATATTTTGTCTCTGTTCCGCAAATTATTATAATTTGTCTGGTAAATCACTGGAATGATCTGAGGATTTCTGTCAGTAAATGATGACATAATGTCAGTTTCTAGCCTCGTATCCTTCAGAACATGTATACTGAAACAAAGCCTGTTATTCAAGCAAATTTCTATATCTGTAAGAGCAATATTTTAAATACATCCCTAGTTGTGGCCCATTGTCTCCCCCATTTTTGCAGCCTTTGCCCAGATTTCTTGCACTAACAGGTTGAGAGGTATGGTTCTGAGATATGAGTGCACACTACATGTTATGAGCATGTGTATATAATATATATTTATATATATATATATATATATATATATATATATATATATATATATATATATATATATATATGCATGTATCTATACACACACACATACACACACACACACACACACACACACACACACACACACACACACACACACACACACACACACACACACATATATATATATATATATATATATACATTAACATATTTTCATATATATGTATCTCCATACATGTATATCTCTATATGTATATATATATATATATATATATATATATATATATATATATATATATATATATATACAAAATGTGAGTGTTTACACAGAGCTTTTTCCTACTATTGAATCACTCTACTGCATGATATGCTTGAAAAAGCATCAGAAATCCCTACACCTCAAATGGTGTAGTGGTACATTACTCTGACTGTAATGTACAGGGTCTTGGTTCGAGACTTTGCATGGCTGATTATTTTGTTGCTAGGCAGAACAGTGGCTGATGGAGACAGGGTGGTTAAAGCAGTTTTAAGCAGTTTAAGTGGCTTTAAGCAGGTTTGCACTGGTTTGCAAGATGCTAAGTGATGCCACCATACAGTTAACGGTACAGGTGCTTAATCCATTTTGGCTTCACTTAGCATCGCACAAACTCGCTTACTCCCTCTTACTCCCATTTACACCCATGGTAATTCCTTTAGAAGAAAAGAAACAGGGGTTATAGGAAAATGGTGAGAAAGGGGCACACAGAGGGAAAAACAATATGTAAGGTAGCTAGCGATGTGCAGGATCAGTGTAAGGAAAGTCCATAGCTTTCCATTTGTAATACAGAAACAGCCATGCATTTGTGGTGAATTTGGACACTCAAACCCCAGAGAGATTGGTGATGACAGCAGAAATGTGTTGCAAGCCAATTGGACTGGATTACATGTGTCCAGTGGACACCTGTGTGAAATGGACAGTTATGTATGGGGCGATGAATGTTTTGGGGACAGATGCCCTTTTTCCTTTGTTAAGGTGAGAGTGGGATGTTGGGGAAAGATTGTAGGTACATCTGGGGAGGTAGGTTAGGTAGGGAGACAGACAAGACAGACAGGACAGCAGACAGGAGTGGTGTATGACATGTTTGGGATAATCACCTTGGATTGGTAGGGTGCTGGGAATCAGAAGCCCATGTGCCCCCATATGGATACGGTGGGACTGACATCCCCACCTGCAGGCAGTCATGGTTGGACCTTCACAGCCCAAATGGTGGCTGTGCTGGGGACTGGACAAGAGTGGCAGCCTGCTACTCAAGGTGCACCAGGCATCCCTCCATCTGGTACAGTTGGCCAGCCAATTCAGTGCAGATGACATTGTGCATCATACCCCAGAAATGACGACTGATGACTGGCTTATTTCCTTAACTCCCCTCAGGTTGTGTAGGACCTGTGGGAGATGAAGTTCCATGGTGAGTCCCAGATGTGCTGGGGCCCGGTGCCATGGCCAGATGGGGTGAGACAGGTGGATCCGCTGAGATTAGCCTTCCCAAATGTGCTATGGTGTTGAGGTATTCCAAAATATATTGCTTAGTCATGAGCAAAACATTTCAATATTACATTTAAAGGCATGAATGTGTGTTCAATTATCCCAAAACAACATATGTGGAACAGCTGCATAGCAAACAGAACACATGCATAACTGGAACAACAGTAAGCATTGTGACAGCATGCCAGTAACAAAGACGGCAACAGACCACCAACAATGGTATTTGAATAAGGTATGCTAACATGCAACCAATTAATTATATGAACAGTAATGTAACACATGTCCCAACATTAGGTTTGGTAACAACATACCCGTAGTATATGAATAATAATTAGTGATTCAGATGAGGCATGGGGGGAGAGAAGAAAAGTTAATTGACAACTGCATAGGCCTCTATTTTTACAACAGTACTAATAAATATTCTAGAGGTCTGCCCTCACTTTACAATTACCTATGGCCTACCTATGACATACTCATATTTGTGAGGTGGGCCATGTAGACGGCCTTCTGTACAATGGTGACCACACAGTGGGAAACTGTCAGGTTACTACCAACCTCAGTGCACAAGTCGCCTCACACCTGATTGCATGCTCAGTACATTATTACTTTCACACTTAGTGTGGATGACATCTGCTACAGCAGGGGGAGTGATGTCTCTTCTGCCATTCCGTTTGTGGTAATGCTTCTTGTACCAGTCAACAATCAGGTGACTGCCTCTTGGGGGATGGACACGGTAGCTTGCAAGCATCCATACACGTGGTCAGCCACAGATCACTGCTATTATCCTGTACCTCAGACACATATATCTCAAACAGCAGAGGCCCAGAGACCAATCCTTGGGGTACACCATTGTGGATGAATCTATTATTAGAAGTGGGTTCTACTACTTTGACTGGGTGGCTACTGTCATTGGGCCAGTTAGCTACCCATCTGGTAATCTACAGGTTGGTGCTTCGCTGTGTAGGCTTATGTATCCTGTCTACCTGGGGAATAGTGTGAGAGGATAGGGCTTGGTGAGGGTAGGCATTGTTTACCATCTTCCCCTCGTCCCTGTGTTTGTTGACCACTGCAGAGAGGTCAATCAGGTTTCACAGGCCTGATCTCCCTTTGACAATACCATGGTGTGTGGGCTCAGGCATTTTGATGTTGCTGATGTCCCTGTTCATAATGCCCTTTATATTGTCTCCCATGCCCTTGCAGAGCAGGCTAGTTAGGGTGATGTGCATCATATTGGCTGGGTTGGTAGGTTGCTCCACCTTTTTGTATAGGGATGACAGTGGCTATCCTCTGTGCAGATGGGATTGCTATATAGTGAGTGCTACAGTGGCTACTCATGTTGGTTAGGGCCAGGTACATGAGATTCCCACCTGCTGTAGGGGGGTTGACCAGCTGATCCACTGCATTGCCATTGACAAAACAGAGGAATCTATGTGCATTCATGTTCAGGTGGCATAGGATAGGGAACACTATGGTTGGGTATTTAAAGTCACCCAGGAGCAAGGTCGATGACTGAATCCTGACAGATTCCAGCAGGCCCCAATAGGTGTGGTGGGTGTCCATAGTCATTGCTGGAGGTCTGTAGCTAGCTATGATTTGCATTGGTATTTTGGTAACTGTTAACTGCACTCAGGATGTCACCCATGTGGCATACTGTTTGGCCAGCCCGGAGGTGTGTATGTGTATGTTAATGTTCAACACTCCACCTCCTGTGGCTTTGCGGGCCTCCATTTGGAGTCTAAACGTATGATGGGATGAGTGACCTGGCAAGGTTAGTGTGCTCTCCACAGCTAGACAGCAGGTGTCAGTGACTGCACAAATGTCAGCATCCTACAGGACAAGGTACGCTTGTATTGACATGGGTGTCATGGTAAGACACCTAGCTCCTGTTAGAGCAAGACATCTGCACAAAGGCACACATCAGTTGTGGACAAAGGACAGTAAATAGTGTCACTTTATGATTCTAGCTGAAACACACTTACTTGCCAGCAAAGATGGAGTCACATTCACAGGTGTATTCTGCAGGATATGACATCTGACAATGAATTAGGGTTCAACCAAACACCCTAATAATGGGCAGCTTCAACTACCCCATCATTAACTGGGAAAACTACTTATGTACCAACTCCTTAGCTCAACGCTTTCTGGAATTCATAAACTCCAATGCCCTGAATCAACTTATCCACACCCCCCACCAGGGGCAACAATATCCTAGACATAGTCATTACCAACATGAGTGACCGGTGTTCCACACCTGAAGTCAACTCCTCATTGGTCCGATCCGACCATAAGCTTATCACCCTTGATATCCACATCCCGCCCCCACCCCCCATTAAGGAAACCACAGAAAAATTTCTCCAAAGCCAAC
The DNA here is from genome assembly GCF_019279795.1 of Protopterus annectens. NCBI lineage: Eukaryota > Metazoa > Chordata > Ceratodontiformes > Protopteridae > Protopterus > Protopterus annectens. The sequence goes on from NC_056747.1 coordinate 200,618,147, forward strand.
TTCATGCTTCTTAAGACAGAAGTGGTGAACTTCATGACACCCACGCAGATGGACAATACAGTTACAACTGCTGAATCCTACACAAATGCACTCTATAAGCACTTACATGAATGTATGGATCGTGCTATCCAAAACAGAACCAAGACATTATCCTCCAAAAAAAGGAAGCCAATCTGGTGGTCCCTTGCTATAAACAAACTGTACAACAGAAGGAAGAAACTGTTGCAAAAGAGAGTAAAATCCCATCAGTGGAGGAGCTCCCTGGTCAGCCTCAGTAAGAAGCTGAGATCCCTTATAAGATCCTCCAAAGCTAGCTACGAAAACAAAATCACCACTAAATCCAAGGGCAACCACAAAGCATTATATAGCTATGTCAAGAATCTAGATGGCAACACCCAGATCTGCTCTGAGTTACAGCACAAAGGCACAAAAATTACAGAACCAACTGATATTGCCAACATCCTGGCAGATCGGTTCAGTGCTAACGTTACCCCCCTCTCACCCCCTAAAGGGCCCATATCTATACAGGAAGAATGCAGAGTCCCTGTAATCACAAGTACGCAGGTAAAAGCTGCACTCTCTAAAGCCAAAAACACAGCATTCATAGAACCGGACAACATCCCAGGCTGCGTTTTACATGAATTTTAGAATGAACTGGCTCCCCACTTAAGCACCATGTCCAATAATAGCCTCACATCAGGCTTTGGCACACTGAATGGTGCACAGCAACAGTTATCCCTCTCCACAAAGGGGGAGCCACCACTGATCCCAGGAACTATCGACCTATTAGCCTGATGAGCCTAGTCTGCACGGCCATGGAATGTATCATCATGGAACTCATAAACAAAGACATTGGTAACCTCCAAACTCTGGATCGCACCCACTTCAGGTTTGTGAAAGGCAGATCATGCCTCCTGAACCTGATTGACTTCTTTGAGGCAGTCACCAAAGCCGTGGATGAGGGTAAGGTGGTTCACACAGCCTACCTTGACCTCGGCAATGCTTTCAACACCATCCCCCATTCAGGAATTATAGCTAAACTCACTAAACTAGGTATAAATCCCTACATCACAAGACTGGTTGCCAACTGGCTCACTGACAGAACCCACACTGTAAAAGTTGCAGACTCCAAATCTGACCTCAAAGCAGTGACAAGTGGAGTACCACAGGGTTCCATCCTGGGACCTCTCCTGTTTGGTATCTACTTCTCTGAAGTACAGGCTAACACAGAAGGCCTCTGGCTAATGAAGTTCGCAGATGACTACAAACTAGGAGCCATAGTCAAGTCCCTAAATTATGTTGACATCCTACAGAAGGGCCTCACTGAGACAGATGCCTGGTGTCAGAGACATGGCCTCAAGCTCAATGTTAAAAAGTGCAGTGTCATCCCCTTTGGTAAAAACTCTGTACCCATGAGCTACCACATAGGCAGCAATCTACTTAACACCGAATGTGTGATAAGAGACCTTGGGACTCAGGTGGACAGTAGTCTCTCCTTTGATAGTCACATCGCCACAGTAGTCAGGAAGTCCTTCTACGTGGCACACCTCATCATAAAAGGGTTCTCATCCAGGAAAAAATAGGTCATTGTTCCCCTCTACTCATCACTCATTGGACCCATTATAAAGTACAATGCCCATTTTGGAATGTACCTCACAAGACATCTGCAGCAGCTGGAAAGGCCACAGAAGTACCTCACAAAGAGGATTACTGGCCTCAAACAAATGCCCTACACTGACCGCCTCAAAAAACTCCAGCTTTACTCCATAGCATATCGCCTACTCTGAGGTGATCTCTGCCTAACATATAAAGCTTTGTCAAACCCAGAGCTGTTGGACATGCTACACCTAAAGAAATCCCAATCCCTCCGAGCTACATGCTCTAGGGACCTAAACCTTGTCACCACAATAAACAGGACATGCTGGACGGATAGATTCCTGTCCCAGAGACTTCCCATACTTTGGAACAAGCTACCAATCTATGTCAAGCAAAGGTCCTCATTGGCACTCTTCAAGAAAAATATTGATGAGTGGATGGGAAATAGGAAATACACCCCAGGGATCATGTCTGTGTCTGCTCGACAGTTGCACAGGAAAATAACTTTCTTGGGTGGCATAAGCCATGGAACCTTGCTGGCTAGGCTTATGTAGGCCCTTGGGCCAATAGCCTAGTACCTTCCTATGAACCTATGAACCTAAATGCATGCTAATTTGTTATGGCTGCAGTCTTTAATGGGTTGCCAGTGATGTACCAGACAATACACAACTGTCTGAGGCATAGACTATAAATATGTGGCAAACATGTGTTCAGTCTGCACACTCGGGACAGTTGGCAGGTATGGTTTCAGTATATCACATACAGTTCAACACACACATCTGCACCTGTCATGTAGTATGCGCATACCCTATGTACATCTATTACATTTGTAAGACAAGCATATGTTCATAGGTACATACTAGGCTATCTGCCCTAGGGCATTTATAAGCCTAGTCAGAGTGTGTTTGGCTTTCACCACCCATTTTAAATTTATTTTGCTATGCCCTTTTTCGAGGTTAGTATACTGTGCCTCTGTCTAACAGTGACACAGAAATGATACCCGGGGTAAACCTACGATCTCCCATCCACTCATCAAGATTTCTCTTGAAGAGAGTCAATGAGGGACTCTGCCTAACCTGGACTTGGATTTTATTCCAGAGTGAAGGGAGCCTCTGGGTTATGAATCTGTCCCTCCAGCATGTCCTATTTATTTCAGTGCTGAGGTTCAAGTCTCTCGAGCACGTAGCTCAATGGGATTTGGATTTTCTGAGGTGCAGCATGTCCTTTAATTCCGGGTTGGACATGGCTTTATACGTCAGGCACAGATCGCCTGTGAGCAGGTGGTATGCCACTGAGTAGAGCTGGAGTTTCTTTAACTGGGAAGCATCTGGCATCTGTTTGAGCCCTTTGATCCTCTTGGTGAGGTACTTTTGGGGTCTTTCCAGTTGCTGCAGGTGTCTGGTAAGGTACATCCCAAAAGGGGCATTGCACTCAATTATGGGCCTGATGAGGGATGTATCAGAGTAGTATTCGCAGGTGACATATGACTAATTACAACATCCCAGGTAGCTTGATTATCAGTGACGCACTCAGTATTGGACAACAGAGACTCCATTAGTAGTCATACATAAGCTGACCTTTGCTGGGGTGAGTCAGAGGGGCAAGAGATGTGCTCCATGTCAATGCAGGCAGGGCAAGCAGAAATGGCCATAGGTGCTGGACAGCAGCATGTGAGTCCAGCAGGACTTGTTGCGGCCTATTATTTAATGTCCCATTTGACATCATTTCATTCCCCCTTCTGCATTCCATTACATGCTTACATGACTGACATACTTGTTATAGTGTTCAGAAGTTACCTCGCAACAATGCAGTTGGTTAGGTTTGTGTAGTCAGAGTCTGTATTTGTGTATATGGTTTGAGACCTGTGTTGCATGGGCAGCAGCTTGCCTTTTGTAGGTACTGCTCATGAGCATATGATTGCCTGTGCACTAATCGGTGTCTCCCACTTGCTACTTGCATCCAGAGCAGCTGTGTCATCTTTCCATTTTCCAATGCCATAGCAACACAGTGTTATAATGATGGCCTTCATGTGGGCCTTGCCCCTTTCCCTTGCCTGTGTGGAGAACATTATGGAGGTGTGGGGGGCTACAGCTTCAATGACAGTAGGTGGGAATATTTCTCAGTAGAGGACACGTGGAGACAGCTCAGCAACGTGGGGAACAAACCTGCAGAATCGGATACAGATTGTAAGTCAGTAGTGCTGTTATACACATAGAGGGTTGCTAGTTTAACAGGGTTCATTTGGACATGCATTTTCTGTGTGACTTGACAGCTGACGGTGATATGTCTCTGACATACCTCTCAACTGTCCCGATGTCCACAGATTGCCCAGGGGTTCACCTGTTATGTTTTGTCTGTACCTTAGACAATGTCTGTTTTTGTGGAAGCAGTAGGATAGTGTGAGGATTGTAGTCAGTAACTGTTGACATCCATTGGTGTTTCAGACATCATATCCTTCAGGGATGTTATGCTACAATAAAGTCTGTGACGCTGTCAACTGTTTCAGTTTGTAACACCATTAAATATGTCATGCTTTGTCCAAATGTCTTGCAGTAAGAGGGTCAGAGGTATGTGATATCATTATTTATTGACTGCACTCAAGGTATCATCCCATTGTCTTATCAGACTCTTGAAAGTGGTATGCGGCAGTGGCCATGAATATGGTCTCACACTCTGGACATTCTGTGGAAATATGCACATATGAAAGTTATGTATGTCTGGTCATTGTGAAGTGACTGCCAAGATTGTGTAGCAGTGCTGTGTGTAGATGATTGTTTGGCTGGGTAGGGAGAGTAGCAGATGTGAGTTTCACAGTTCCTTTTTCTATCTGACTGTGCATGCTTCTATGGCTGCTGGTGGTCTGTCAGATGTGTATGTTTGTAGAGGCAGACTGAGAAAGCTCCATTAACACCTCAGGATCCCAGTACACTGTGAGTTGGGCCACTATCTGTGTATTGTGTGACTAGGAATCGGGATATGTTCGTTCAAACAGTCATTGTACTCTAGAGTTCATATGGGGTACTGGTATGTTGCTGTGACTGTGGTGCAAATGGTTGTGGCTGGACATTTATGCACCACTATCTGCTTTTCCCTACAGTTCCATCCCTGTAGTGCATGATATATTTGGATAGACATGGGTAATTGCCCAGAGCTAATTTGGGTTAGTGTTGTGTTGGTCTTCCTTGGTTCAGAAGGAGCTGAGTGATATGGTTGGTGGCTGTCATGGGTTTTCCATTCTGTTACATGACTGTGGTCATACTTCTCCACTGTCCAGATGTCTAGACACAATCCTGATGTGTGGCTCATATGTTTTGTCTGTTGGCCACAACAGTTGTGGGTTTTTGAGAAATCACTGGGATGATGTGAGCATTGAAATCAATAAATTTTAACATTCATTTGTGTTTCAGACCTGGAATCTGTCTGGCATTGTATGCCAAGGCACACGATGCCACTCTAGCAGACGTCTACATGTATGACAGCCATAGTTCAAATATGCCACTATTGTTTGTCCTTTACCCCCCTCATTTGTGGGGTTTCTGCAAATTTTTTGCAGTAAGAAGTTGGTTATCTGTCTATATATCTCTGTATGAACATATATATATATATATATATATATATATATATATATATATATATATATATATATATATATATATAGATAGATATAGATATATGTATGTATGTAACAGTACTACAGATATATAATTCTCCCTTATATTGAATGACTGTTGTGCATGATATTTTTGCAAAAAACATTAAAAAATACTTTAGGTTTGATGGTGTAATGTTCTGTAGGTGTGATTGTTGTGCACAGGGTCCTGGGTTCTAGACTAGGAGGTGATTATTTTTTTTCACTAATGCTAAATCACCGGAATGAATGGTATGTTTGTAAAGAATTACAGGTTTTAGAAGCTCACATTATGCACTGGCACAGTACTGTGATTGTACTGCACAGCATCCTGAGTTTGAGACTTGGCTGGTTTGATTATTTTATTGCTGTGCAGAACAAGGGCTGATGGAGACAGAGTGATTAAGGCACTTTTAAGCAGTTGTAAGTGGGTTTGCGTGGTTTTGCACCATGCTACGCATTGCTAAGAAATGGTTAAACCCTCTTAGCTTTGCTTAGCACCACTTACTCCCACTTACACCTGAGCTAATTTTATTTAAAGAAAAGAAAAAAGCATGATAGGAATGTGGTGAAATGGGGGAAAGCAGAAGGTAAAACATTATGAAAAGCAGCTAGGGGTGTGCAACACACATGTAGGAAAGGAACATAGCTCTCCATTTCTTCAGCAGCAACAGCTGTGAATTACAATTATAGAATTTGGAATTTACACCCTCACACCCCACAGGGAGGGGTGTTGGTGACAGACATTTGCAGAGTAATCAGTGGGTTGATTGATTAGTTTCACTGTACATGGGTGTGAAATGTAGAGCTATGTATGGGGCAATGTTTTTTTTTTTTTTGCAGGACAGCTGCCTTTTTTTTTTAAGGTGAGATTGGGATGTTGGGGAAGGGCTGTATGTATATTTGGGGAGGTAGGTTGGGTGGGATAGGTTGCATTTTCAGGCAGACAAGACAGACAAGACAGCAGACAGAGGTGATATATAACACATGAGGGAGTAAACACCTTTGATGGGGAGGGTTGTTGGGAATCTGAAGCCCATGAGCCACAAATGGATACAGTGGAACTGAGGTCCCCATCCATGGGCAGTCACCACTTCTCCTTCATGGCCCCAATGGTGGCTGTGATGGGGGCTAGACAGGGAGTGCATCCTACCCCTTGAGGTGCACCAGATGGCCCTCAATCTGGTGCAGCTGCCTACCCACCTCTGATTGGATGGCACTGCACACCAGATCTCGGACCTGAGTGTGGGTGACAGGCTCCTCTCCACCCGCTACCAGGGGGAGGGTAGGCCCCGTCCCCTGAGGTGGTTCCACCCGAAGGTGGTGCAGGACCAGTGGAGGAGGAAGGCCTGGGTTTGGTTCCAGACATGCTGGGGCCCGGTGCCATGGCCAAATGATGTGGGACAGGCAGATCTGCTGGGATCTGCCTTTCCAAACATGCTATGCTGTTGAAGTTTTAAAGAATATGTTGGTTAGTCATGAGCAACACATTTCCAGATTAGTTATAACAGCATGCATGGGTGTTCCAATTAACCCCATAAAACAGATTTGAAACAGTTGCATAGCAAAACGAACACATGCATAAATGGAACAATAGTATGCATTGTAACAGCATGCCAGTAACATTGACAGCAACAGGCCACCAACAATGGTATTTGAACAAGATATGTTAATATGCAACCAATCAAATATATGAACAATAATATAACACAAGTCCCAATATTAGGTCTGGAGTAAAACATACCCATAGTATATGAATTTTAGTATTGATCCAGATGAAGGGTGGGGGGGAGAGACAAAAAGACCATTAACAACTGTTTATGGTTCTATTTTCAACAGCAGTACTGCTCAATAGTCTATGGGTCTGCCCTCACTTTACATCTGCCTATGGACCATTGCTTCTGTAGCATAAACAAACCTATTAAACTGTCGGACTGGAATGGTATGGGGTAAGCTGTGACAACTCTGGGTACATGACTAGAGGGACTCGTACATGTCAGGGTTACATATCTTGCACAGGAGGAGCACCCTGACTGCTGTTATGTGAATGTGCTACTGGCATACTTCAACTGGTTTCCTATCTGTGTCCAGGGTATTGGCAGCAGTGACCACTAGCCATGACAGCATGACACTTGAGGATACATGTATCTGGAAGAGTACATGTTGTATGTACCTATCCTGCTGTCATTTGCAGACATGTGTTGAGACAGATGAACAGTTCTACATAGTTTATTAGTATATCCTTCATACAGCTACTACCAACATTTCCTTACCTGTACAACCTGTGGACAAAATATCTGTTAATACTACCTGACTGTTTTTACATTTATTCCTGATTCCTTGTGTGTAGATATTCACACATCGTAGTACCACTCCCTGGATTTGAACCATGTCTAGGTGTGCAAAATTAACAACTGAGCTATTTCTCATCAGACTGAGCTACTGGGAAGCTGCTGTTTCTTCTTTCACTGGTTTCTGCCTAATAGTCTCTTGGTTAGACGGTCTGAACTTGTAATTCTGTGATGCATGCATATGTTAGATGGAACATAGTTTGAAACTTTCCACATTACTATTCAGGGCTTAGAGCAGTATATATTTCACATTTCAGTTATATCTTGTTTTACAGCTTCACCATCTACAGTTTTTATTACACCTGGTTCACAGAACTGCCAGAGTTAATGTATGCTGTCACAGCCACATTTGCTGTGAAGAACCTGTATACATTCTATATGTCTACAACAACATACGAGAATAAACACAGCCGTTTTTTGTAGGCATCTTTATTGGACATCAATATTAGTCAGTCAAACTTTTTTATTTATTCATTTCACAGAGTAACAGTAACCTACTAGCAGTAAGCAATGTACTCCTTCTTAGCTATTTGAACAATATACTGCAAAATAGATTTGTACTCACCAGCCTGTCGGCGCAGCCTCAGCAGTCTGTCAGCATGGGCTTCTGCGTTCATAGCGCTCTCCGCTGCAGCTGTAGGGGAGAAAATAACATTATGCATACCTATCACATTCTCAGGCTAGTATTTATTTATTTATTATTTATTTATTTATTTCCAGTTTGATTACCGAGGAAGTCCACTGGGCCCAGAGAGCCCGTTTTCAGTGGATGCCCAGGGAGAGAAGCTCCATGAATCAGATTACAGTAAAGATAGCAGTCTAATAAAAATAAAAGTACAAGTACAAATACATATCAAATAATAAAAAGCATGACCAATATTGCCCATAGTGGAAAAATATCATGCATATATATTTTAACAAATTCACACAAAATCAAAAGTCAAAAGCTATTTACAATATTTACAGAGTGTGAGAGATTGTATGGGAATTAGCTATGGAAGGTTATAGACAGCTATAACGTGCTTAGAAACTTAGGAGGGTACCCCTCTCAGGGGCTTTTGTTAAAGAGTTCTAGGTAGGGAGAATGCAATTACATTTCAATTTGGAGGAGTGGTAGGTGTACAGCTGAGTTTTAAAGGTGTTTGTGTTTGACATTGCCCTTAGTGTGGAAGAGAGAGAGTTCCACTTCTTACCTAAGGAGAAGGAGAGGAGAAGTTGTCCAGCAGGACGTTTAGGTTTGCGGACAGTAATTAAGTTTTGGTATTCAGATCTGAGAGTTCTATTTGGGGTGTATGGGGGAAGGATGTTAGTAAGAGTGGGGCATTTGGTTGGATTAAATATCAGTCTATGTGCTGTAGTGAGCTGGAAGAAGTCCAGGTAATTTGTGAATTCTAACCAGTTGAGGGATTGGAGGGTAACACAGTGATGAGTGGAATGTTTGGCTTTGGTGGCAAATTTAGAAATTTTGTTGTAACAGCTTTCAAGTTTGGAAGTGATGGAAGAGGATAGGTTAGTTAGTAGCTGGGCACCATACAGAAGGTAGGGAAGGAGGTAAGAGGAGGCCTTAGTCTGCCTGGTAGAAGTAGAGAGGAAGTGGTTGTCCCTTTATAGCATGCCTAGTTTTTGGTGGGTTTTCTTTATATTTTGCTGAATATGGATGTCAAATGTCAGGTGTCTGTCTATAGTTACACCGAGTAGTTTGGCAAAGGGAACAACTTCAGTTGGAGAGTTGCTTTGGCTAAGGACTTGGAAGGAATTTTTATCAACAGAGAAAGATATTGAGGGTGTGAATAGTAGTATTTTAGATTTGTTAGCATTGAGAGAAAGATGATTTTGGGGAATCCGGATCTCAGCAGTTGAGAAGGCAGTCTGAATTTTAGCTAAGAGTTCAGGGAGGTTAGAGGCAGAGCAGACAAGTGTAGAGTCATCTGCATATTGGATGACTTTGGCATTATGAATAACAGAGTGAAAGTTATTGATAAAGATATTAAACTGCATTAGTCAGAGGATGGACCCCTGTGGTACTCCGGTAGGGGTGGATAAGAAAGGTGAGATGCCTTTTTCCATTTCACAGCCTAAGATCGATTTGACAGATAGCTTGAGAACCAGGAAAGAGTGTTCTGGGAGAGATTTAAATTTGAGAGGTGACTTAGAAGGTGCTTATGGGAAACAGTATCAAATGCTTTAGAGAGATCCAGAAGCACTGTGGATATAAAGTTCCCAGAATCATGGGCTTGACTGACAGTTTCTAAGAATGAGAGTAGAGCTGTTATGGTGCTATGTCCTGGTCAGAAGCAATGTTGGGTAGGGGTAAGAAGTCATTTTTTAGTCAGAAAAGGCATAAGTTGGAGGTGGATGCATTTTTCTAGGATTTTGGAGATTGGAGAGAAAAGAGCTATAGGGCGGAAGTTTGAAATGTTAGTGTTTTTGCCTGTCTTGTGGAGAGGAAGAATATAAGCAGAATGCCAGAGTTTAGGGACATAGGATTCCTTTATGGATCTATTAATTAGGATACTAATTGGGAGAGCTATTCCATCGGCAGCGGACCTGAGAAAAGAAGAGGGGATGTTGTCATGTGCATTGGAGCAGGATTTAAATTTGGATATAAGTTTTTTTATGTAGTTAGTGGAGACAGGTTTAAGCTGACACACAGGGGGGAAATTATTTGGGGACTTAGATGAGGTGGAATGTAGGAGGGATGGGTTGCTGTTGGGAAATTTTTTTGTTAGGTCGGATATTGACTCTATAAAGAAAGAGTTGAATAGTGAGGCTAATTCGAGGTCAGATTTACTTGGGTCTGGCAGGGGTTATTTTTGGATCCTGGGGTGAGGAGTGAGTTTATGGAGTTCCAAAAAAGCCTGGGGTTTTGGAGATGGTTGAACTGAAGCTTAGTGTAGTAGGATTTTTTGGTAAAGCTTCTGGGAATTGTCTCTTTGATGCATAATTTGCTTTGTTTCTTTGGTTAGCCAAGGGGCAGTTATAGTTTTTATTCTTTTTTTTCCTTGGTGGAGCTAGGGAGCCAAGGGGCAGTTATAGTTTTTATGCTTTTTTTCCCTGGTGGAGCTGGGGAGCCAAGGGGCAGTTATAGTTTTTATTCTTTTTTCCTTGGTGGTGCTAGGGAGCCATGGGGCAGTTATAGTTTTCATTCTTTTTTTTCTTGGTGGAGCTAGGGAGCCCTGGAGCAGTTATAGTTTTTATTCTTTTTTTCCTTGGTGGAGCTGGGGAATTTAGAGCGTCTAGGAAAGTAGAATTAAAGTGGACTATGGCTTTATCGAGTGGAAGGGTTTTTAGAATATTCCAATTCATTTGTTTGAGATAGTTAGAGAAGGTTTTGGGGTCAAATTTACTAAGGTTGTGGGTATGAATATATTGATGTTGGTGTGGATGGGAGGTGGTTGCACAGTAAATGAAAGCTGGGAGGTGGTCACTAATAGACTCAGGGATGTTGCCAGAGTTGATAATTTTATTTGGATGGGTGACTAAGATCCACTCTAGAGTGGATCATGGGGGATTTGTTTTATTGGGTCTGGTGATGGAGTGGGTGTTAAAAAGGTTAATGGACAGGGAGGGTATGGGAGTGTTGATTTTTTTCCAGTCGATGTTTACATCTTCTAGTATGTAAGTTTCAAGGTTAATTTCAGCTGAAGTCCATTCGAGTATGTCTTCAAGGGTTGGGACGTTATTTCTGAGTGGGATATAAAGGGTGATGATACAGAGACTTTTGAGATTATTCATTTTTAATAGACCGACTGCTAGTTCTGCATTGGCAAATTTAGGAATGGGGTTTGGCAGGGGAATTAAGGCAAATAGATTGGAATAGATTAATGCAACACTTCCACCTTTTTCTTTGGGTGATCACATCTAGGAGTGCGAAATCCAGAGGGTAGGATTTCAGAGTCAGAGATGTGGGGTTTGAGACAAGTTTCAGAGATGACTACAACGTCAGGTTGGTTATGACTTAGCCATGCTTGAAATTTATGTGCTTTGTTGTTGAGACTCTTGGCATTGAGTGTTAAAAATTTAAGAATATTGTAGGGGGATGAAAGGTTAGAGAAAGGGGGAGGGTAATTGTTATTTGTGGATGGGTTAGTTCTGGGTTGGGGTGAATGCCTCCAGCTAAGACGAGGTTATTGAAGGACGTTATTTTAGTGTGTTTTGCTTTGGATTTAGGGTATTATACATGGTGTAGTATTTGTTTAAGAGTAAGTGTCTTAGCAGTAGTGGAAATAATTTTAGGATTAAAAAGGTGCAGAGGGTTGAGCTGAAACAGAGAAGAGGAGATGGAAAAAAATGGCTGTGTGAGGGAGGAGATGGTTTTGGGTGGGAGTATGGTAAGGAGTAGAGAGTGGATGCTGATTGGAGGTATTATAAAGTTGTTAGGGGTAGTAGGAGGGAGATGGGAGTTTGGAGTGTTAGGAACAGTAAGGACAGCATGGTTAGAAAATGGTACAAGGTACAAGGACCCAGTGACTCAAGTACGAACAGTGTTTGGCCTCACTGAGGGGTTCCCATTGAAGTGGGTGTACACCAGGGTTCAGCTCTGAGCCCACTGCTGTTCATACTGGTAATGGACTACATCAGCAAACAGGTTGGAGGGGTCACAGCAACAAAGCTGCTGTATGCAGATGATGTGGCAGTACAGGCAGACTGTGATCTAGAACTTCAGCAAAGGATAGGAGAATGGAATGCAAATCTGAAGGCACATGGGATGAAACTAAGCACAGATAAGACTGTGGCAATGCCAGAAAATTGGGGAAATCAGAAGAAGCTGAGAATAGAGATAGAAGAGAAGATAGTGTAACAGGTAAACAGCTTCAAGTATCTGGGAGGGGTGGTTCAGGAAAAGGGTAGACTGAATGAAGAGGTCAAAGCTAGAATCAGAGGGGCTGCAGCCAACTGGCATAGAGTATCAGGTGTAGTATATGACAGAAGAATGCCAAAGAAGCTGAAAAGTAAGGTGTACAAGACAGTGGTGCGACCAGTACTACTGTATGGTACAGAAACTGGGGCAGTAAACGCAGAACAGTTGAAGAAGCTAGAGGTGATGGAAATTAAGTGCCTGAGAAAAGTGGTAGGATGCACACTGCGGGACAGGCGAAGAAATGAGGACATAAGATCAGAAGCCAAAGTAGCTCCAATTGCAGAAAAGATCAAAGAAAACAGATTACGATGGTATGGGCACATGTGTAGAAAAGCAGAAGACAATCTGGTGAGGGAGATTTGGGACAGACAGGAAGAAGGTAAGAGGAAACGAGGGCATCCAGCAAAGAGGTGGATGGATTGTGTGAAAGAAGATCTGCGACAGTCAGGCATGAGTGTTGAAGAAGGCAGGAGAGTGGCACTGAATCGAGAGAGTTGGCGACAGTTAATACAATACCCCAACCCCATGTAAATGGGAAAAAGGGGATGATGATGATGATGATGGTTAGAAAAAGGTAGTTTAATATGGGAGGATTTGTAGTTGGAGAGAAGAGCTGTGGGGTGAGAGGGGGGTAGTGAAAGAGTGATGCGTTTAATTCGGGATGTATTTAATTACTGTGGGTGAAAGAAGGAGGGATAATGAGGGGAAGGCTTTGATTGGATGGTTGACTGTGGGTGAAAGGAGGAGGGGTAAAGAGGGGAAGGCTTTGACTGGATGGTTATCTTGAGTGAGTGGGGAGTGGTTGAAATCCAAGTAGGAGTAGTGAGAGTGGGTGGAAATTGGGGGCAGGTTAGGGGAGTGGAGTGAGCCCGTAGGGTGAATGGAGCGGGTAGAGCCAAGGAGATGGAAGAAAGTCAGCAAAAAGTTATCAGTGAAGCTGAGAACTTGCTCAGAGGTAAGGAGGTACTGGCATAAGGCACTGTGTGTGTGAAATTAGAAGGATGCAGAGTGTTGACAGGGGATAGGAGCTGAAAACAGGGCAGTAGCAGTTTAGTAGAATATAGTAAGTATTAATAGGAACTAAAACAGTGCAGTGGTAAATTAATAGAAGAGTTACAGTACCTTTGACTTGTATTAAAAGATAGGTAGTGCTTGATCAATGCCACCTGGCACAAACTACTTGATAGTGATACTTACTCACTACTGGAGCATTCCGTGTGCATGCATCTTGAATCCATTGGGCCAAGAGTACCACCTTCATCTGCTGTAGGACAGCATAGCAGTGCCATATCTGCTCACCAGTCCAGAGGATGCTGTAGCACTGGTGAGATCACATGCAAGATGGTCCCAGGCCTCTAATTTGTATTGTGAGTCCTGCTACTAGCCCTACAGCAGTCTCTCCTCATGGTTTTCTACAAGTAGCCCAGACATGACCCTGGACTCCTGAATGCTCCAGCGCTGTGCCCGAATGCCAGACATGTTCCTGCGGAGATCAAACTAAACAGGTTATGGCTGTATTCCCACCTGCACTGTTTAAATAAGGCGATATTCCCACCCATTCTGGTCATTGGACCATTTTGAACATGTTAAGCTCTGGTAAGCAGTGTGCAAATCCACTAAGGGGAGTTGAACAGTGCTTTAAGGGGTAAATGCTGAGCACTGCTTAACATTGCACAAATCCACTTAGCTGAGCTACCTGTTGCTTAGCATTCATGTCTAAGTGATGCTTAAACCTGGTAAACCTAGCTGAGCATTGCTGACCATTGCTCACTTTTCATTTTAGATAACTATCAGAATAATTACTTCATTTGGTAGGTGTATATGATTTACTTTACATGACAACCCTCTATGTGCTTTCATTGCATTAGCAAGGGGTGTGACTATACTGTATGGGACACTTGTGTATACATGGGTGATTTCACATGTTATATGCACTCACACTTCCATTTTACACTTGCTACACATCCCTGGTTGATAAATAGCAGTTACTACATAATTTAAGTTTAAAAAAAATAATTTTAACATTGCTTTCCCATATAAAAATAACTTGCTGGTCTTGGTACTCGAACCGTGAATGTCTGCATGTAAAGACAGGACTCTAACCACTACACTATCGCAGCTTAGGAATTTTAGCTGCATATTTTTAGGTTTGTTGCTATATAATTGAAGACGCAATTCTTCGAATACATCTTGACTGAACTTGAAAGCACGAAACAGCAAAACAGCAAAACGACATATAAGCGATTTCTTTTCCTGGGAAAGAAATTGCTTGGCTGCCTCCATTACTTTGCTGTTTTTGTCACTGTAGTGTGATCTCAGAGTTGGTATATTTAAGTTGGGGTGGTGTGGGGGGGCGAAGCTCCCCACTTTATGTAATGTTTAGAATTTTTTATTTTTATTTATTTATTGTTTTGTGGAACAGCGATTTTTTTCCCTGGGGAAAAAAATCTCTGTTCCGAGTGTTCGGGATTGTATGCTTTCACTTACATGGGGTTAATAAATCAGCGTTCACTTTTTTAAGTGTTCGCTGATTTAATATAGACCCTGTTTTTATTTATCTCCTATGGGATGTTTAAGCAATGCTAAGCGGAGGGCCATAACGTGCACACCCGCTTAGCTATGCTTAAACATTTTGTAGCATGTAAAAAAAAAAGAGATTTATCATATTATTATTATTATATTATTATTATTTATATAGTGATTGAGGACTGCTGTCAGGGAATAATGGCATACATTTGACTTTCAGACTTCTATCCTTCAAAAATTTATGCTAATGCATGATCTGTTTTCTATCAACTTTCTAAGTTTGTGAGGGCAATACTTAAGTAGTGTTCCTTTTTAGGGCTTTTCCCCCCATTATTTGTGCCTTTGTCAACATTAGTGCTTTAGCAGGTTATGAGGTGTCATACGGCACTTTTACAATGCAGGGGCTGTGTCAAAGAACCTATCACACACCCGCTGCATTGCTTTCCTACTCCCGTATGTATTTCTGTGCCCACGGACACTGAAACTCTCATTTATTTCATTTCATTGTCCGCAGACACTGAAATATGGCATAATATTAGAGAAATTCTCTAATATTATGCAGCATCAGAGTTAGAAAATGTTGTATGGTACTTTCTGAATGCAGGGTGCATGTTCATAGTCCGTGCACTACTTGAACACACCCACTGAACTTGTTCACGGTTTGTGTCCATTTAGCCTTTACAGCAGCGC
Source organism: Protopterus annectens (assembly GCF_019279795.1). NCBI lineage: Eukaryota > Metazoa > Chordata > Ceratodontiformes > Protopteridae > Protopterus > Protopterus annectens. The sequence goes on from NC_056747.1 coordinate 200,633,799, forward strand.
ACCTTCATGACTATGCAAGGCGCTGTGCTGTGGGTGCACAGACATGACCCGCTCTGTGCAGGAGTAGCACTATTCCTGCATGGAGTTTATTCAATCCAGGGCTCTATTTTTTTTCCTTCTTTACAATCTCTTGCATTTTAAAACACACCATGAAGGATATTTGATTTTCAAATGCAGTTAATAAGAGCAGTTCCATAGCTTGTGGATATAGCACTGCAATTATTCCCCAATACCAGGAAAAAACAAACCTACTAAGTACCTGTTTGATGTCAAAAATCTGCCTAAGAGCTCATCATAAGGGATATTTTGCAGCAATCCAAATCCATAATTATCTATCCTGTACTCAAAGTACCTATACCCTAAAGAATTAATGATTTCCACCACATAGGTGAGGTTGATCCACTGCTAAAAATCCTGGAAATATGATTTACAATCAAGTTAAAGAATATTTTAAAAATATTTTCTTAACAATGATATCTGCAATAATCTGGAGCAAGGCTAACTCAAAGTTGGTATTTTTCTACATCTGAAGGGGCTTTTGAAGCTAAAAGTCATGCATTTTCTTGGTGAAACTACAGCATTGTGCATTCTTCTTGTAAGTATGTTCATTGTTCTCAGATTATCTCAAGAAAATATTATTTTCTGCTTCTACTGTTGGACTTCAAACACAAATAATAACCTTCAAGGCAGGTATTCCACAGTGGTCTTCTCAGGGCTCCCTTCTTTTCTCATTTTTTATTGACTTTCAGTGGGAACTACCATAACTTATCTGTTTGTTATACACAGATGATATAGTAATTACAAAACCAGATTTTCTCCAAGAAGATTTAGTAGCCCTGTGGAATTGCTTTCAGAAAAATCATGCTTGTTGGAACAGTACAAAGGTTAGCTAAGTCTTCTTCCCTAACAGTCAGTGACCCAGATAGACTATGTCTGGCTGTGGATACTCATCAGAAATCTTTGAGTCACATAGGGCCAAAGCCTGAATTAAATAACACATACTGAAAAAAAATCATTTTATTTAATCAATTAAAAGTAGCATACAGAGTTGGTCATCTGCTTACACCAGAGGCTAGAAAACCTAAATTCATCACTGTTCCAATGCCGTGCCTGCAAAATGTACTTCTAAGCATTTCCTTGTTAATAATAGAGAACTCGGCTTTATTACAAACAACAGACAATAAAGCTCTATGATGTATTCACATGAACTCACTGAACATCACTGTTCTATCATAAAAAAAGCAGATTAGTTACTTGTGAAATATGGAGCAGACTTTTTTATTAAGTAAACTAACCTTTAAGTTAATTCACAAAAGCTCCTCCCCTATGCTGATTAAAATAACATCCAAATAAAAAGTAGCCCATGTTAACTTGGGCATCCTTGGAGAAGAACACTGCATTGGCCACATTTCTGTATTGCCATTATCAAAAAAGCAATCAGTAAAATTGTCCCTATTTTCTGGAATCCATTCTCTAAAGAAATTAAATAGTCTGCAGCAATTTACCAGATTATTAATAAAACACATAGTTAAAGTTTATAAATGTGATTGATTCAATAACCCAAGATAAGTATCCCAATTCATCTAGCTGATAATAATGACTATGCCTTAATTCTTTGCTAGAGATCACATTGTATATAGGTCTTACAGATGTATATTGTTCAAGCAAGCCTATGTTTTATTAATTCTATTTGTACTTTACTACGGCTCATGTATTCTGTTTTTTTTTTTTATTTAATAGCTGTATTACTGCATCTTTTTGTCTCTTGCCATGAGACATGTCTGAAAAAGACCCTTGGAGCAATGCGCCATTCTATTTAAATGGAAAATAACTAAATACATACATACATATATGAATAAATAAATAGATACTAATGTGAAACCAAAACATCATCTGCATAAATGGTCAAAAAAGCATTATTAACTTGTGCAATGCCACAGTATAAAGAAAATAATTCAATAAATCATATACATAAACTGTTTCATTGATAAATGGATAGTCATATGTATTATAATGTCTTAACCACATTTCAGTTTTATTTTCAGTGAAGCAAACAGACCATTTCCTATTACTCCATAATTTTTTCCAAAACACATCTAGTGCCCCTTTCACTATATGTAATCGTGCTTTCCTCACCCGTCCTTTACCATCATGGGATTAGAAACCCAACAGACTTGGAGAAATTATCTCCAAGAGTGTTGGGTTTCTAATCCCATGATGAGAAAGGACCCCATTCCTAAGTCAAAGTACAATTAATGTTCATGAAATTAGTATTGTTTCAGTCTTTGATGTCAGTCAAAATTTCAGTTCGCAGCACCCACAATGTGCCCAGTAATGACTCCTTCTGCAATTTGCACCAGGTTACACATATTTTTGTAACATATCTACATATGATTGTAGATTCTTTTTTATAAGACCCATTTCTCCTACTACTATTGGAACTGTCTGGGTATCTGTGTTCCACATTGCTCTCATTTCTGCCTGAAAATCCTGATATTTGATGACTTTGTGTCTCTGTACAGAAGACACTGTAATCACTGGGTGTGGAGATTTCAATGATCAATGCTACTTTTGTCTTCCTTTCATGGACCACTATATCTGTTTTTCTAGCATCTATCTTTTGAACTGTTGGTAATGGGTGATCCCATGTGATGTAGACTTCATCATTTTCTAAGATTCTTTATGGCTCATATTTCCAGTGTTTTTCAGTCACTTCAGTACCATAATGTTTGCACAATACCCAGTGCAACACTCTTGCCACATTATTATGCCTTTCAATATACAGTCCTTCTGCCATTAGTATGTCACATCTAGCAATGAGGTTTGTGACTGTTTCCAATTTGGTTTCACAAAACCTACATTTGTCTGTTTCTCCCACATGTTCTATGGACTTTGTAAACCAACATGCACGTAGCCCACTATCTTGGGCCACCAATATTAACCTTTCATCTCCTGCATGAATTCACCACTCCTTAACCATTCCTGCATTCAGTCCTGATCAACATGATGTTCTAACAGAAGATTTTTACACTTGCTACTATATTTATGCATTTTCCATATTTCTTGCCTTCTCATTTGGTCCTTTACCTTATATTCTTTCTTTTGTTTTTTGGCACATTCAGTTGCTGCCTGTTCAGTTGATCTACTTCTGGTTTGATTTCCATTCCTGCTTGATGCAGATATGCTTCTGCTAGACTAAGTAGAGAGGTCATCTTAGATTTATTCTCCTCATGTTTCAAAGCTTTCACTTCACTTCATTTGCATTTTGTGTGGTCAAGAGAAATGTGTGTATTCCCACAATTTCACACATACAAATGTAATCAATTTCAAGGAGGCCCATACCTCCTTCGGAACAGGGAATATATAATCTCGGTATGCATTGATTTTTTTATAAATCATTTGGTGAGCATGAAGCATCCTTCTTGTTTTCCTATCTAGTCTATCCAATACATTTTGAGGCCAGTCAAGTCACTCCAAAACTGTAAGTTAGGACAGAAAGAGCAAATTGGTTTATAACTTGAATTTTGTTCCTAGATGTCAACACTGTTTTCAGGATTAATTTAAGTCTTCTATATTCTTTCTTCGGTCTGTTTTATTTTTATTGTTGATTTAATAGCTGTGCTACTGTATCTTTTTGTCTCTTGCCATGAGACATGTATGAGAAAGATCCTTGGAGCAATGCGCCATTCTGGTTAACAAATGGAAAATAACTAAATACATGCATACATATATGAATAAATAAATAGATACTAATGTTGTGAAACCAAAACATCATCTGTATAAATGGACAAAAAAGCATTACTAATTTGTGCAGTACTGTATTATAAAGAAAATAATTTAATAAATCATGTACATAAACTGCTTCATTTATAAATGGATAGTCATATGTATTATAATGTCTTAAACACATTTCAGTTTTATTTTCAGTGAAGCAAACAGATGAGTTCCTATTACTCCATAGTTGTTTTTCCCCCAAACACATCTAATGCCCCTTTCACTACAATATTCCCTTTTATCTGAGGGATGGTGATCCCAGAGGTGGTCTATATTACTTCAGGGATTTGGAGGTTTGCCCCGTTAAAAAATTAAAAGTGAACAGCAATGTTCAATATTAATAATTTTCCTTCATTTTCATATTTTTTTCATAATTCCAGAGCTTGCATTTACAAGTCATGAAATCAAAACAAAGAGCCTTCAAAATCAGATTATTCAGCTTGAATAGCAAAATCAACTCTATTTTTTCAAAGTTAATGAACTAAAACCACCTGTTAGAATTAGACATCCTTCTGTGATGCCAATTACTATATTAAGAAACATAGTTATGATAAAGGTATCCAGGCTTGCAAATATATTGATGCAAAAGTGCATGTCAAATTATTTATAAATGTTGCACACCACACACAGACCTAGCTTTACTTCCAAAGGCATCTGTTATAGGAATTACACACAACTATCTGAGGAGGAGCAGCTGATCTGTGATATTTAGCAATAAGTAGCCTGTTTTTTTTTTTTTGCTTATTTGTAGTAGTTATTGCTTATTTTAGATATTTATAGCAATTTTATTGTATACTGCATACTTGTGCTGTATTTCATAGCTATTGGCTCACTTGTGATAAACATTTCTGTAGTGTTTTCTGCCTAAAATAGTTTGGGTGGTAGCCGAAATATTGTCCTTATTCCTGATTGTGCTTGTGATAAACATTTCTGCAGTGTGTTCTGCCTAAAATAGTTTAGGTAGTAGCTGTAATATTCTCCATATTCCTGATTGTGTTGTGGGCCTAGTGTGTTTGTTAGAGGCTGTTTTCTGAGCTCATTGTCCAGGCCATCATAGCAAGGACCATCCATAAGTTCATAGGTTCATAGGTAGGTACTAGACTATCAGCCCTGGGGCCTATACAAGCCCAGCCAAAACGTACCCTGGCTTTTGCCACCCAAGAAAATTATTTTCCTGTGCCACTGTCGAGCAGAGCCACAGAGGTGATCCCCGGGGTGAATTTCCTTTTTCCCATCCAATCATCAAGATTTTTCTTGAAGAGTGCTAATGAGGAGCTTTGTTTGATATAGATAGTTAGTTTATTCCAGAGTATGGGAAGTCTCTGGGACAGGAATATATCCCTCCGGCATGTTCTGCTTATTGTGGTGACAAGGTTTAGGTCCCGAGAGTGTGTAGCTTGGTGGGATTGGGATTTCTTTAAGTGGAGCATGTCCAACAGCTCTGGGTTTGACATAGCTTTGTATGTTAGGCAGAGATCACCTCTGAGTAGGTGATATGCGAAGGAGTAAAGCTGGAGTTTTTTGAGACGTCTGCATAGGGCATCTGTTTGAGGCCAGTAATCCTCTTTGTGAGGGATTTCTGCGGCCTTTCCAGTTGTTGTTGTAGATGTCTTGTGAGGTACATACCAAAAGGGGCGTTGTACTCTATAATAGGTCTAATGAGTGATAAGTAGAGAGGAACAATGACCTATTTTTTTCTGGATGAGAAACCTTTTGTGATGTGGTGTGCCATGTAGAAGGATTTCCTGACTACTGTGGCGATGTGATTATCAAAGGAGAGACTACTGTCCACCTGTGTCCCAAGGTCTCTTATCACACTTTTAGTGTTAAGTATACTACCGCCTATTTTGTAGTTCATGGGTACAGAGTTTTTACCAAAGGGGATGACAATGCACTTTTTGGCATTGAGCTTGAGGCCATGGCTTTGACACCAGGCATCTGTCTCAGTGAGGCCCGTTTGTAGGATGTCCACATCGTTAGGAGATTCGATTACGGCTCCTAGTTTGCAGTCATCTTAGTGGGAGTTTAGTGTTTATGGTCATTGTCTAGTTGGGTTGCCAAGGCTAAGGCTTGGAGAAAGCACCTCATTGGTCTTTTAAACATTTTTTAAAGTTGTTTCAGGTTTCAACTGTCTGCTAAGAAGTTAACTTGAGTGTTTCAGCCATTACACACAGAGCAATCTGAGGAGGACCACCTGATCTGTCATATTTAGCAATAAGTAGCCTGTTTTTTTTTTTTTTGCTTATTTGTAGTGGTTATTGCTTATTTTAGATATTTATAGCAACTTTATTGTATACTTGTACTGTATTTCATAGCTATTGACTCACTTGTGATAAACATTTCTGTAGTGTTTTCTCCCACCCACCCTCCCTGTTGACATCTTGTCTTGTTGTTTCCCGCCTTATACCTGCTGGCCTTGCAGTTGCCCGCCCCTATTCTAAATTTGATCTTGGACACTGCTCCCAGTCTAGTGTCATTAGCTGCATCTGTCACCCCTGGGATTCAGGTTACTGGCTAAATCTCTCACCACCCCTATAGTGCCTTTTTTTGGCAAGGTTCAAAGGACAAAACCACCACCGTAACAGATACAAGCATGCAAAATCTGAAGGTAATGCTACTCAATGCTAGAAGTCTAAACCTCAAAATGCACTCTCTCGAGGCATTCCTAAAAATGGAGAACATCGATATCTGTGCAGTAACTGAGACCTTGTTCAAGGCTGCAGAGAGCACCCCTGTAATGCCAGGCTACAACTCTTACCACACTTTTCGGCCACCAAACCAAGACTGAAACACTAAAGGTGGAGGAGTGTCCATATTCACCAAGGATATTCATACCTCCAGGCTAGCTGCCCAACACAATGCATCTGAAATTCTCCAGGTGCAACTAACACTAGGTAAGACTGCAATCCAAATTGTACCTTGCTACAGATCCCCCACCATGCCCCAAAGTTCTCACTACACCTTTCTAAACATACTGGACAATATTAAGATACAACCAAACACCCTAATACTGGGTGATTTCAACTACTCTGCCATTAACTGGAAAAACTACTCGGGTACCAACATCTTTTCCGAACGGTTCTTCGAATTTATAAATTCCAACTCCCTAGATCAACTAATCTATTGTCCCACCAGAGGCTCCAATATCCTAGACCTGGTCATTACCAAGATAGGAGATAGATGCTCCACACCAATGGTCACCCCCTCATTGGTCAGGTCTGACCATAAGCATCCACATCCCACCCCCACTCCCCAGTAAGGAAACTTCCGTAAAAAACTTCTCCAAAGCCAACTTCATGCTACTCAAGTCAGACGTGACAAATTTCATGACACCCATGCAGACGGGAACTGAAAGTTTGACTGCTGAATCCTACACTAAGGCACTGTATGAGCACATCCACTCATGCATGAATTGTGCCATCCCAAATAGAACCAAGATGCTCTCCTCCAGAAAAAGGAAGCCAATCTGGTGGTCCCCTGCCATAAACAAACTATACAACAGAAGAAAGAAACTCTTTCAGAAAAGAAGAAAATCCCAGGATGCAAAAACTCCCTTACCAGCCTCAGTAAGAGGCTGAGATCCCTCATAAAATCCTCCAAAGCTAGTTATGAAAACAAAATTGCCAAAAATTCCAAAGACAACCACAAGGCATTATATAGTTATGTCAGGAATCTAAATAGCAATGCTCAGATATGCTCTGAGCTACAACAGAATGGCATTAAACATACTAATCCCAAGGATATTGTCAATATCCTGGCAGATCGATTAAATGCAAACTTCACCCTCCCCCCACCCCCTAAAGGGCTCATCTCAATACCAAAAGATTGCCAAATTCCGGTAATCATGGCCACACAGGTAGAAACCGCACTCTCGAAAGCTAAGAATACAGCATCCATGGGACCAGATGAAATCTCGGGCTGTGTACTACATGAACTACAAAATGAACTGGCACCTCACCCAAGTGTCTTGTTTAATCATAGCCTCACCTCAGGCTTTGTACCCACTGAGTGGCGCACAGCTACAGTTATCCCACTCTACAAGGGGGGGATCCACCTCGGATCCCGGGAACTACCATCCCACCAGTCTGACGAGCCTGATCTGCAAGGGCATGGAAAGCATTATCATGGAACTTATATACAAAGACATTGGCAACCTTCAAACACTGGACCCCACCCAGTTTGGGCTCGTGAAGGGCCAATCCTGTCTCCTGAACCTGATTGACTTCTTCAAATCAGTCTCCAGAGCTGTGAACAAGGGTAAGGCAGTTCACACAGCCTATCTGGACCTCGCCAAGGTTTTCGACACCATCCCCCACTCTGGAATCATAGATAAACTTACTAAGTTGGGTATGAATCTCTACATCACTCAATGGGTTGCCAACTGGCTTACTGATAGAACCCAGACTGTAAAAGTATCTGAACCCAAATCCAGTGACAAGTGGAGTACCTCAGGGTTCAGTCCTGGGACCAGTCTTATTTGGCATGTACTTCTCTGAAGTACAGGCCAACACTAAGGGACTCTGGCTAACAAAGTTTGCAGATGACTGCAAACTGGGAGCCATTATTGAATCCCCAAATTATGTGGATATTCTACAAAAGGGCCTTACAGAAACAGATGCTTGGTGCCAGAGCCATGGGCTCAAGCTTAATGCCAAGAAATGTATAGTTATCCCCTTTGGGAAAAATCATGTACCCATGAATTACCACATAGGTGGCAGTACACTAAGCACCAAAAGTGTGATGAGAGACTTAGGGACACAGGTGGACAGTGGTCTCACCTTTGATAACCACATTGCCACAATGTTCAGGAAATCCTTCTATGTGGTACACCTCATCACTAAGGGCTTTTCTTCCAGAAAAAAGGAGGTCATTGTCCCACTGTACTCATCCCTCATTAAACCCATTATAGAGTACAACGCCCCATTTGGTATGTACCTCTCAGGATGTCTGCAACAACTGGAAAGGCTGCAGAAATACTTCACTAAAAAAATCACAGGCCTAAAGCAGATTCCCTATACTGACCATCTAAAAAACTCCAGCTATACTCTCTGGCATATCGTCTACTCAGAGGCAATCACTGTTTAACATACAAGGCCATGTCAAACACTGAGCTGTTGGACATGCTCCACTTAAAGAAATCCCAATCCCTCACTGCCACACGCTCCAGTGATCTTAACCTTGTCATCACAATGAACAAAACATGCTGGAGGGATAAGTTCTTGACCCAGAGACTCCACATACTCTGGAATAGACTGCCCATACATGTCAAGCAGAGAACCTCCTTGGTGCTCTTTAAAAGGAACCTTGATGATTGGATGGGAGATAAAAAATTCACCCCGGGGATCACATCAGTCGCCCTGCTAGACAGGGGTCTAGGGAAGTAAATATTGTGGGAAGAAATATCCAGGGAATTGTTATGGCTAGGCTTGTATAGGCCCTAGGGCCGATAGCCTAGTACCAACCTATGAACCTATGAACCTATGAATATTTCAAAATGTTTAAGTTAAAATAGCTGCATTTTTTTCCTAGAGGTACTGAAGGAAGAACTCAGTAGTAAATTAAACCACTCCTATTAATGTCAAATACATTTCCTTATCAAGATGTTTTTACTGTAGTAAAAGTGTGGCTATATTCTTATATTTGAAGTATTAAAAAACACAAATATTCCATAACATTATAGTCAAACTTATGGATGACATAAAAGCATTTTCTAATCTATGTATATTTATAACTGTGAAAGCTGTATGAAATATAACTAGGAAAAATAAATAACAAAAATGGATTTAGATAAAATATCACTTCATTCTGCAATGAAACCATAAAAGAAACTAGTTGCAATATACATCAAATGGGCAACCTATAGCCTAGTAGTTATTATCTCAATGGATTAAAATAAAAATGAAATGAAAAACAGGAGAAATGGCATGAATACTCAGTTAGAACAAGATGGTAGAAAGGTAGAGTAGGTGTTATAAGCATTACTCCTGATGCTAGATGAAGATAGCATGCTTAAAACATGTTCTGAAGGGGTAATGTTATGCTTGAAACATAGCAGGAATTCAATAAAGCCTACATGGAGTGATTTTCCATGTAGGCATAGTGACACAGAGATTACGCGGAAGTAAGCTGCCATGAGATACAGTAAACAGAGCAGAGGGGCACGCAGGAGAGTGAGGACAAGGAAGTGACTGTGGCATGCAAATCATCTCATAAGCAGGTGAACTGCCTGCAAATGAAGTTGTTTTGTGATCCAGGAAGCAGATAGATATTCCTGCAAATCTCTTGCTGGTGTTTGAAGTGCACACAGAAAATGTCTGCGTACAAGAAAGTAAAAATTAAACAGAAGCTGTAAAAGCCCATTTAGAAGGTCAGAAATGTCATATTAGCCACAGATATGTGCAAAATTTATGCCCTGTGTGTCATAAAAATAATGCAAATGTATATAATATAATGTTTTTTTTAATACCCATATTATGTTTGTGCAGCGCACAGCAGTGCACAAACATGCCTTATAAAAAAATAAATATTAAAAATTGCAAACATGAAAAATAAGACATATGTGAGTATAATGCATTATAGGGCCCTGCATGGAGTATGTTCAATGGTAGATTTCAGTGACTGCTAATGAGGCAGGCCCTGGAATAGTGAATTATCCAACTTGTGAGCATGGATCTGTATGCAAATGAGCTGGGGTTACTGAATAGCAAAAATGGGCTACTGTGTTTGCAGATAAAATCCATGTTGCCCTAGAACCATGTTAGTGTCCACAGAAGACCTAGCTGACATCAGAAGTGGGTATGTCACTATATGTTTTAATGGAGTGGAGCTCAGTGGCACCCATTTGCGCAGCGTGACACTCAGCTAAGCAGGGGTGTGTATCCAGTGTTGCTAAGCTTTGTTTAGCTGCGGGTCACGTGTTTTAGATGGTTTAAGCTATGCTGAGTATGCCTGTGCATGGGGTGTGTCCAGACTGCTAAGCAGTGTTTATACCAGTGCCGCAAATTTGCACGTTGCACCTCAATGCTTAGTAGGGAAGGCATTAAAAAAAAAACGAACAAAAAAAGGAAACAGCCTGGGAATGTCAGTCATGTATAAATTACTGATAAGCCCTGTTCCACTGACACTGGGCCATTCAAACCCCTCAGTGATATACCTTATAGGATGGTGGCACAGCACGAAGCATCAGAGACTATCCATGTGCAACTAACAGTGGGTAAAACTGCCTTACAGTTTATAGCCTGCTACAGACCACCCTCCCAAACCCAGGAACCCCACTCGGCCTTCCTGAGAACACTGGAAAATATGAAGGTCTCTCCAAACATCATTATATTGGGCGACTTCAACTACCCAAACATAGACTTGGAGCATTACTCTAGCTCCAACACCCTAGCCCAAAGGTTCCTAGAATTTATAAACTCAAATGCTATGGAACAACTTGTTACCACTCCCACAAGAGGGGAAAACATACTGGAACTGATCATCACCAACATGGGGGCTCTATGTTCCAGACCAGAAGTGTATCCCTCACTGGTAAGATCAGACCATAAACTAATCTCACTGGATATTCACATCCCGACCCCACCCCCTGCCCAGAAAACCACAGTGAAAAACTTCTCTAAAGCAAATTTCACACTCCTCAAAACCGAGGTGGAATCATTCAAAGCCCCCGGGCCTGTGGAAAATACGGCCCAGACTGCAGAATCCTTTATAAACGCATTCTATGAACACCTTCAGGAATGCATGGATCATGCAATCCCAAATAAAACCAAGACCCAATCCTCCAAAGGCAGGTGTCCTGTCTGGTGGACCCCAGCCATAAACAAACTATACAATAAAAGGAAGAAGCTACTACATGATAGAGCAAAATCCCAAAAAGGGAAGGCATCTCTGATCAGTATTAGCAAAAAGCTATGGGTACTCATAAAATCGTCTAAGGCCAGCTTCGAGAGAAAAATTGCACAGAACACTAAGGATAATCTCAAGGCTTTCTTTAGTTATGTTAGGAACCTGGGTGGGAATTCCCAGATATGCTCAGAATTAGTCCAAAATGACAAAAAATACACTGAACCCACAGACATTGCCAACATCCTAGCTGACAGGTTCAGCGCAAACTCCCCCCCCCCACCAAAAGGGCAAATATCTATCCAAGCAGAGTGCTGCCCCCCTGACATCTCAGATGCTCAGGTAAGAGCTACCCTCTCCAAAGCAAAAAACACAGCATCAATGGGACCAGACAGTGTCCCAGGCTGCTTCCTACATGAACTCCAAGAAGACCTAAACCCAAACCTAAAACTACTGTTCAGTCTCAGCCTTACTACAGAATATGTACCCAAAGAGTGGCGTACAGCAACAGTGGTCCCTCTCCACAAAGGTGGTGCCTCAATGGATCCTGGAAACTATCGCCCCATAAGCCTGACCAGCTTGGTCTGCAAAGCTATGGAAAGGATCATCATGGACCTCATAAATAAAGATATTGGGGACCTACACACACTGGATCCTACCCAGTTTGGCTTTGTTAAGGGCAGATCCTGCCTCTTAAACCTGGTTGATTTCTTTGAAACAGTCACCAAGGCCATTGATGAGGGGAAGGTGGTTCACACAGCCTACCAGGACATCGCAAAAGCCATTGATACAATACCCCACTCGGGCATTATAGATAAGCTCACCAGCTTAAATATAACCCCCTATGTCACTAGATGGGTTGCAAACTGGCTCAAGGACAGAACCCACATGGTTAGAATTGCTGGAGCCGTGTCAGACTCCAAACCAGTTACAAGTGGCGTCCCACAAGGCTCAGTCCTGGGACCTCTCTTGTTCAGTATATATTTCTCAGAGGTACAGGCCAACACGGAAGGTCTGTGGCTGATCAAGTTCACAGATGACTGCAAACTGGGCGCCATAATCAACTCTCCAGCTGACACAAGCATCCTACAAAAGGGCCTCATAGAAACAGACAACTGGTGCCAGAGCCATGGCCTCAAGCTAAATGCCAACAAGTGTATAGTCATCCCCTTTGGCAAAAACAAAGTGCCCACAAATTACCACATAGGTGGTAATCCATTAAGTATGGAAGAAGTAATTAGGGACCTGGGGAACCAAGTTGATAGCAATCTCTCATTTGAAAACCACGTGGCCAAAGTGGTTAGAAAAACATTTTATATAGCCCACCTAATCATGAAGGGATTCACATCTAGATCAGGGGAGGTCATCGTGCCTCTTTACTCATCCCTCATCAGGCCCATAATTGAGTACAGTGCCCCTTTTGGGATGTACCTTACCAGACACCTGCAGCAACTGGAAAGACCCCAAAAGTACCTCACCAAGAGGATCAAAGGGCTCAAACAGATGCCATATGCTGCCTGGTTAAAGAAACTCCAGCTCTACTCAGTGGCATACCGCCTGCTCAGAGGCGATCTGTGCCTGACGTATAAAGCCATGTCCAACCCGGAATTAATGGACATGCTGCACCTCAGAAAATCCAAATCCCATCGAGCTACATGCTCGAGAGACTTGAACCTCAGCACTGAAATAAATAGGACATGCTGGAGGGACAGATTCATAACCCAGAGTCTCCCTTCACTCTGGAATTAAATCCCTGTCAGGTTAGGCAGAGTCCCTCATTGACTCTCTTCAAGCGAAATCTTGATGAGTGGATGGGAGATCGTAGGTTTACCCCGGGTATCACTTCTGTGTCACTGTTAGACAGAGGCACAGTATACTAACCTCGAAAAAGGGCATAGCAAAATTCATTTAAAATGGGTGGCGAAAGCCAAACACACTCTGGCTAGACTTATAAATGCCCTAGGGCAGATAGCCTAGTATGAACCTATGAACCTATGAATGCATCACAGTTAGCCAATCACACAGGCTGCATCTGCAGCACACCACTATAAAGAATTCATACACCCTACAATCTGATTTTCCCCCATACTTTGCACCATCAGAGTACAGACTTGGGAATATTAACTGAGATAATGCTAGGGGCTGCTGCTAATCTGCTACATCTGCATGTGCTAGACGCTGAGGTCAGTGCTGATGCTGCTGCTGACAATAGGTTTAGACTGAGAAGGAGAAGAGTGTCCAGGCCCAGGGTAACCTTCCAGACACTACATGAGCTAGAGATTACAGAGTGCTACAGGGTGGACAGGAGCATACTACAAGAACTCACCAAGCTCTGCTGCCCTCAACTCAGGCCCATAGCCAACAGAGGGAAACCCATCCCAGTGAAAACAAAGGTATGTATAGCCCTTCGAATACTAGCTACAGGTACTTTTCAAAGACCAACTGGGGACATAAATGAGGTCTCACAGGCATCTGCATCCAGGGTATTCCACTATTCCTTTGCACAAACTCCACTCCACACACCTTCAGATAGAAACAACTCTGATCCAAAACAATACCAAAACAGCAAAATCTTCAGAAGTCAGGAATCAAAAAACAGGAACCAAAGTCAAATCCAAAAGCAAATTCTTTATTCTCCAGCGCCTCGGTGTAACCACCTTTCAAGAGTATTGTTTTGGATCAGAGTTGTTTCTATTCCACTATTCCTGGCTGCCATGCAAACACCTGCCATTGAGCACATTTATTTACCCTACACCCCTAGCAGGGAGGGCCAGCAGTATGAGCCTCTTCTACCATGTAGCACACTACCCTCAGGTACTGGGTGCCATAGACTGCACTCTTGCACACATCAAAGCACCACCCAGTGAGGAGGGTAGAGTCTACATCAATGACAAGGGGTATCACTCCATCAATTGCCAGGTCATGTGCAATGCCCAGGGCATTATCATGAGTGTTTGCACCAGCAACCCAGGCAGTTATCACAAATCCCATATCTGATATGCATCACAGCTGTACCAGATGTTTGCCAGGGGGCATCCCATACGGCCATCTACTGGGGATGCTGGCTATGCACTGGAACCGTGGATGATGACACTCATCAGAAATTCACATACACCTACTGAAGAACACCAAAATGAGGCACACACACAAACTAGGAACATCATACAGCATGTGTTTGAGCTACTCAAGTTGCAGTTCCGCTGCCTCGCTATATCTGGTGGAGCCTACAGTACTCTGCAGCCACATGTGCACAGATGTTCACAGTATGTGCCAAGCTACGCAATATGATACTGCAGAAACAGCTGTATCAGGATCATCACAGGGAAGGGAAGCACAATCCCCCACCAGTGTCAAGGTCCTCACAGCCATGCCTACAGGGTGACATGGAGGAGGAACCCCCACAGGCTCTCCCTGTAGGCAGACATAGGAATGCCCAGTATACCCTGACCTTGGAAAAGAGGCAACACATAGCACATGAACTGACAACCTAGAGTCCTAGGGAATGACACCTCACTTCAACTCACATACATAGTAAAAAGGATGTCAGCCACACCACAAACCTGTACTCTACTACATATTGGCTGTGTACTGCATGCATCGGACAGAGTCAGCCCTGAAGCACTGTTATCTCAACCACTGCATTCACAAGGTAAGTCACTCTCCTTTACAACAAATGTATGGGGCACTAGACTGGTAGCATATGTATGGACCTGCTGGATGTATGCAAGGGAAGAGAGTGGGCTACTGGACTACCTGCAGAGAACTAACAGGTATGTGGGACAACAGGTTGTCTGTCCAGCACTGGCTGCCCCATAATATGTATTAGTCCACAAGGCAGCAAAACTCACTATAGTATGCGAGGGAAATGCCAAACAGTGGGGTCATAGGACAGGCACACGGCTGTCAATGCTAGAGTCCCATACCCCAACATAGCCATGTTCCCATACCACTGCAGTAACAGCATGTTTACGAGGATATATCAGCAGACTACACAATCCCAGGGCTGTCCCAAACAACCTGGCTAAATGCTCTATTTCCACAATATGCAGGGGTCAAAGTGTATGTCTGTCTGCTGTTGATAGTGAAGGAATTAAACTTCCTTTTCTGGTGGCAGGTGTGGCTCAGTGGCCTAAGTACATTAGCATGGTTGATGGTGCTCATGGTTCAAAGGTGGCTACACCTACAGTTTTGCATGTGAGGGTACACCTATGGTAGGAGTCCCACAGACTGTCAGTATGTCACTGTTACTGCCAGAAAGCTGGTCAAAGCCAGAGACAATGGAGGGACAGGGGGACACAGCTATGGACATTCCACATGCTTTGAGTAACCTAGAAGGTGGCTAGTATAACAGCAGGATGCAACAGGTCGGATTAGTAGCAATATGTAAAGCCTATCACATAACTGTTTCAGTACTTACAATAATTCAGTGGGCACCATTTAGTAGTATATCAACAAAAAACACAACTGTCTGAGGAGCAGAGCAGACATATGGAGCGGAACTCTGGACATCCTACAAAACGTGTACAGTCAGAGGTATGATGTCTGTAACTCTCTGTGAGGTGTTACATCATGTATTCCAGTCACAACATACCTACAACCACTTAGAGCAGGATATATGGATAAAGCCATGAACAGGAGTGGGACAAAGGCCCACATACTTATAAGGAGAAGAATTAGCTAGTACTCAGACAAATGTAGAAAATGCAGAAAATTACAGATTATGCAGTAGCACAGGTTCCCTGCTCTGAATGGAGTCAGTAACTCAAATGTCTGTCATCAGTTCCTAATGTCAATCTATAATGATTTGCCACTGATGTACCAGAAAATCACAATGCGATGTAAAAAGTACCAGACATATGATGCACAACCCTATACAGTCTATTACAATCTGTACACTCCATAGGTATGAGATAAATATTACGTTCAGCACACAGCCATGGAATCCCTTGGGCATAATATTAGGGAGGTTGTGGAGTGCTGAATCAGGTGTAGCAGACAATAGTCTGTAGCACACAAAATCCTAGACTGGATTAAAGGGAGGTCTGGCCTGGAGTCACCATGTTAAGTACTGACAGTCACACTGAGCATGCTTCTACACTTAGCTAATTTCAGACCATGTCTGATGCCTCAACTGCCTAAAGAACTGAGATGTGAATATATGTCTGTGCATACAGACAACTATGTATACGTATCTGTCTCTCCTTATCCCCCTCAGACATGATTACTGTTATCTATCAGTTTGTGGCACATATATAGATAGATAGAGATGACATATATATAATATATATATATATATATATATATATATATATATATATATATATATATATATATATATATATATATAGCTACATGCAGGTGTAGAGTTATGTGCATTCTCCACATATATCTATATAACACACATAACGCACACACAGGTACATCTAATTTGACAATTTGTCATCCGTGTCTATATATATATATATATATATATATATATATATATATATATATATATATATATATATATATATAGTGTGTGTGTGTGTGTGTGTGTATATATATATATATATATATATATATATGTATATATATATATGTATATATATATATATATATGTATATACATATATATATATATATATATATATATATATATATATATATATATATATATATATATATATATATATATATGTGTATGTGTGTGTGTGTGTGTGTGTGTGTGTGTGTGTGTGTCTATATCTATATATATATATATATATATATATATATATATATATATATATATATATATATTTGTGTGTGTGTGTGTGTGTGTGTGTAAATATATATATATATATATATATATATATATATATATATATATATATGGGTCTAGGACTACTCACTGAAAGCACATTTCACTGAAACACATTTCACTGAAAGTTATATATGGCCTTTTTCCCACTATAGTGTGACCCTGGGGTTAGAATATATAGAAAGGGGGGTGTGTGGAGGGGTACTACCCCCACATTGGGGGGTTTGGGGCGTAGCCCCCCACCTATGTTAAATATTTTGAACTATACACATGGATACTTGCAATTTCTATAAATTACTCTTTTCTAAACTTAATATATATCCAAACTATGTAGGGGGCTAAGCTCCCACACCCCCCAATGTGGGGGGGTGGTGCCCCCCACACCCTCCCTTACTATATATTCTAACTCCAGGGTCACACTACAGTGGGGAAAGGCCATATATAACTTTCAGTGAAATGTGTTTCAGTGAATTGTGCTTTCAGTGATTTGTGCGCAGTCATTTGACTTTCAGTGAATAGTCCTAGACCCATATATATATATATATATATATATATATATATATATATATATATATATATATATATATATATATATATATATATATATATATATATATATATATATATATATATATATATATATGTGTGTGTGTGTGTGTGTGTGTGTGTGTATGTGTGTGTGGGGATGCATTAATGTCCACACCTACATGCAGATTGCTGGAGTGAAATGCACCTACACACAACTGTTGTCTGATAGTAAAAAAACACAGCCGCATAATGACATAATGCACCCAACCACAAAACGCTATTCCTGTAGAATGTCACCCTGTAGACAGACAGTGGTGAGCAGGTGGTGTAATGTGCAATGGCTACAATGCAGGACTTGGACAGGCTATATTGTCAGTAGCCAATTATGCTCCTAGCAAAATGCAAATGGCCAGAAATGGTGATACTGGTACCTGTACACAAATAGCAGGGGTATTAACAGGTACCACCCTGCTACGACACTGCATACAATAACTGCATATACAGGTTCATTCTGCAGGCCATTTTGCTTAGCCCACAAGTGTTGTGGCTGCAGCCACATGTACACCAAATGTAACTGGTGGCACATGCAACTAGTTCTGTGAGCTATAGTGTGTAATAGTAGGCAGTTAGGGGTCCTAATCTCACATCAGCCACCTTGTTTGTATAGATATTTCCCATACAGCAGTACAGACATGCCCATCAGGCCTAGGTCTGTGCAATGGTCAATCATTTTATGCCCCTGTGACTAGCGTCCTCCACAATATTGGCCTCCCTGTCAAAAACTGCTGGTGTAATCCACCTTAACAGCACCAGCAGACACTCTCAAAACAGCTAAGCTCCATGCCGCATGTGATACGTTCTTAGTACTATAGTGTATACTACTTGACAGATAGAGGTTCTGACCTGAATAAGGGTAACTCTGTGCATTTGTGTGTGTAAATATATCCCTTTTCAGCAGTGTGCCTGTCACACCCATCTGTATGCAATGGTTATACATTTTAAGGTCCAGTGAGTAGCTTCTGTCCCTAAATAACCCACATCTACCTAGGCATAAATGCTATCCACCACCACCTACATTTGTAAGATCAGAACACCCAGATGACATGTATCAAGGGTAGCATGCCTTAATATGGGGTATGCATGCAGGATTAAGCTGGCCACCCCCATTGTCCCTGACACACTGTTCTACACATACCATGCACATATACATCTGCACCTTGCTGATGTCATATTTCCACTTTGCTGCCATACCATCCTGAGCCACTGTTTTGCTGTCAAGTCTCCAAAGCATAGCCACTCACACCCCTGGAACAGAAACATAACAAGTTCTGAGAGACACCCGCCAGCCTGCAACACTACCACCAATGTAACATCATGAACAAAGGTACAAACCATTTGATGTGTACTGATGACACATGCCAGCATACAGCACATGTCATGGCATAACACTACCGCACTACAAAATGTCATGTAGTGTACTATAGCCACCCTGTGCATCAGAGACACATATTTGCATGTCCTTGCATCAATGGTATGGATGGCAGGGATGTGGCACAGGTATCATCACATGCACAGGGTGTGGTGTGGGGATGCCAGTGGCCTAGGCTGTAGTAAACAGTTGACATTGTGTGTGTGAGTCAAGAAGGGGTGCTGGCCAGCTGGGCTATGGAGAGGTTCCATGTGCGTCTGTTGGTGAGCTGCATGTGACAGTGATATTTGAGTGTGTGCATGTACACAGTCATGCCAGGTGGTAGCCCTACACATGGGTATGTTGGACAGCTGTGGGCCATACATGGCAAAATAGACAGCTTACTGTCTCCGGCCATGAACACAGGACTAGTCACTGATGGTGACTGGTGTCTGTTGGGCTGTGTCCCTCATGGGACCACCCAGGACCACATGCCATGGCCTGCCATGTCATGGTGTGGAGAGCATCCTCCCTTCTGTAGTGCTGGATGTACTGCCACTACAGGACCGTGAGTGTGCACAGCCACATGGACTCTCAGTGGATGTTGTTACTAACCTATGTTCATGTGTCGGATGCTTTACTCCAACCACATGTTGCAACATAGACAATGTGCGGTCAAGGACTGACAATGTCTCACCACACCATCTGTCCACTACATCAGTGAAATGATGCATGGCATCACCAATGTGTTGGAGGGAGTCCCGGATGTCAGACAGTGATGCATCCATGATCCTGAGCATCTGTCTGGTGTTGCATTCAGAATGTGCCTGTGCCTCCATGATGGACCAAAACATGCATTGAGTGACCCATGATGTGACACCTGTGACAGGTGGTGGATGTGCAGCTCCTTTGAGCACCCCTGTCAATCTGCCTGTGTGGGACCTCACTAGCTGTCTGGATAAGGCTAGTGTCTACACTCACTGATGCCATTGATGCCACACTCTGTCCGATATCTGTGGCCACAGTGGGCTGGGTATGTGTGGGCATACTGACTGTGTGCGGGGACAATGTGGAAGGAAGTGGGATGTCAATCCATGGGACAGACTGAGCCCACAAAAAACCCACCCGTGTCTCACTATGGCCACCATCATCAGTGTCTGATGAGACACTGACATCAGGTTGTGAGGGGGATACACTCCAATCCCCAAGCTTACCTCTCAAGGGAAGACAAAATAAGTACATAACTACCTGACTATCATGTATGGTGATCCACACATACACATACATGTGAGGACTCACAACTGCATTACACATCCCACATCTTATTTCTGATCCCATGCACAACACACAAGCAGACTACAACATACACACACAAGACAGGCCCTTTATAACATGCACTGCAGCTATGTCTGGTTCATGTTACCAGTATGTGAGATAAGTGATATGTCAGTGTATGTGATAGACCTACACCTAAAACACAGTGCACCCGTTTTGACCATACTATTGCCTTCTGTATAGCAGACTGCATAGACCTTCACAACAATAAGTGCAAATATGTTACTGCTCCTGCAAATGCACTACTGTGATTACTGATTTAATGCACTTCAGCTAACCCCTCCGGAACTGAACATACAAGTATTGTACTCTGTCTAAGCATATAAGTTGTGTCTACAGCAAAATGGCAGCCCTTAACATTCTGAGGGTATATATGATCCATACAAAAACAGTGTCACACTCACTGGGTGTAGGGCATGGACTCTGGCCACACCTGACTTATCTAAGGAAATGTGATGGAGAGGCATTGTCAGCAATGCCAAATGTGGCATTGCTCTAGGATAATATGAGCATATATCAACATGTATAGTAGGTACTGTGATACTGCCTACATTACTGACATTCTGAGTATGTGTACACAAGTGTGCTTTACAAACCATCCCCACCCCCACCAATGCAGATTGACCTGACATCCATGTACTGGTAGGCAGAGGTTGCCACAATGACTGTACAGTATTACAGTGATGAAAACAGGAGGCTTACCTGGATGCTCCTCTGCTGTGAATGCTGTGGTACCCACCTCCACGATGTCTGGGGTGGTAGATGCTTGGGAGCTGGTGGCTGATCCCAGATTTGTGAGGAACTCCTCTGTGGCCAAGAGGGGTTGTTTCACTGCAGGCCCTCCACTGGTGGCAGCAAGATCCCTGGCCACAGCAGCAGCCCTTTGCCATGCAGTATTCACCATATCTGTTGCCCAGTGTCAGACCTGCTCATAGCTTCTGCCCTGTAGCCCTAGTGGGTTAACTTCTGTGATGAGGTCAGCCCACTGTGCTGCACGTTGCTCACCATTCTGGTGACTCCTGGACAGCTGAGTGTTGTGATGTAGTCTGAAGCCATCCAGGATAATATAATTTTCAGCAGCTGAAAACAACAGGTGCCTCAGTCTATACATCCTTTCTGAAAGACAAGACGAGGGGAACACATCACAGGTCCACATACATTGCTATCCACTATGTACAGACCCTGCACATCCAAATTGGCCTGCACTATCCACTGCTACCTTTATTTATTTTATTTACATTTGTTGACCAGGCTAGTCTAGCTGGAGATATTTCCATTTTCAGTAGAGGCCCGGGGAGAAAAGCTCCACATACTTAATAGTAATATAGAAAAAACAAAGCAATAAGAGGCAATGCCACATACATTAGGAAGGAATTAACCTGACATTGTACAGTAAACCATCAGGATTAAAAAATTGTGGAAGATAACATTTACATAACATTTGTTGGCAGAGTAGTAATGTAAAGGAAGAGTGAGAAGTGAGGTTACAAGCTAATAGTAGAGTATTAGTTAGGGTTACAGCAAGGGCATAACCATTGAAGTTTTAGGTGATTTTTAAGATTAAGTTTGAAGAGGGGAAAGGAGGAAATAGAGGTTAGGTTGGGTGGCAGCATGTTCCATTGCTTACCTGTGGTGATGGAGAACAAGGAGTCACCAGCCAAGTTGTTAGATTTGGGTATATAAGCTAGGAGTTTATTAGAGAGCGTAGGGAATGAAGATTATTATAGGGTGTTATAAGATTGTTTAGTGTAGGTGTGTTGTTAGGTAGGTAGAAGATGTTATGAGCAGTTGTTAGTTGAGAGAGTAGCAGAGCATTTTGCAGTTCAAGCCAGTCTAGCTGATGTAGGTTAATGCAGTGATGGGTTCTGTAGGGCTTACCAGTTAGAAACCTTGCAATACTGTTGTAGGCTTTGGTAAGTTTGTTGAGATTGTTTTGCTTTAAATTGGTGTAAATGGGAGAAGCATAGAGGAGGGTAGAGAGTAAATGAGAGTGGGCAATGGTAGTTCTTGCTTTAGGGGTGAGGAAGGGTCTTATCCTATACAAGGAGCCTAATTTTCTGTTAATGGACTTAATGGTGTTATTAATATGATTGTCAAAAGTGAGTTTATTGTCTATTGTAACTCCTAATAACTTACAGGTCAGTTCAGGTGATATAAGGGTTCCATTACTAGCTAGGATGGAGAAGTGTATGGGAGGGGTCTTGTTGTTAGGAGTAATCAGAAGTAATTTGGTTTTTTTGGCATTCAAGAGTAAGCACCAGTTTTGGAACCATGTTTCTACTATGGAGAAGATAGTTTGGCTTAGATATTTAAGCTCAGGGAGAGATTTTGCAGAACAGATGATAGTAGAATCATCAGCATACTGTATGCAGGTGGATTGAGGAATAGCTACATGAAGATCATTTATGAACAGAGAGAAGAGAAGGGGTCCTAGAATAGAGCCTTGTGGGACTCCTAGTAAAACAGGGAGATATGAAGACAAGTGATTTTGCCACAAAACAGCTTGTTTTAGGTTGCTGAGGTAAGACTTGAACCAAAGGATAGAATTAGAATCCAGAGAGAGGGATTGTAGGGTATTTATAAGTAGGGAGTGATTGACCATGTCAAAGGCTTTTGACAGGTCAATGAAGAGTGCAGATGAGAGGCAGTTATTGTTCCAGTTGGTGTTAATAGTATTGGTGAAAGATAGAAGGGCAGTGGTGGTGCTGTGAAAGGGTCTAAAGCCATGTTGGCAGCTGACCAGGATGTTATTTTTAGTTAGGTAGTCTATTAGCTGATGATGGATACATTTCTCCATGATCTTAGCTAAAGGTGAGAGTAGTGCTATGGGCCTATAGTTGGAGTACTCATTAGAGTTGCCTCCTTTATGTAAGGGAATGATGTGGGAGATTTTCCAAAGATTGGGGATAGTGCTTTCAGAAATGGTACGGTTAATAAGAATAGCTACAGGATGAGCAATTGCTCTGGATGCAAGTTGAAGGTATTCAGCTGGAAGGTTGTCATCAGAGGGTGTACAGGGTTTTAGCTTGTGAATTAGTTTCTGGATAAAGGAGATTGAGATGGGTTTTATCTTGAAAATAGGAAGATTGTCATGTTGGGAATTAGGTAGGTTAGTGTTTTTAGAAGTTAGTTGTGTGGCCAGGGTTTGAATGGTCTCTGTAAAGTAGGTATTGAAGGCATTGGCAATTTCTAGATTGGTTTTATTTTCTGACTCTAGGGGTGGAGGGGTACTAGAATGGCCGGGCTGAAGAAGGTTATTAATGGCAGTCCAAAATTTTTGTGGATTCTTAGTGTGAGACTGTTGAAGTTTACTGTAATAGGCTTGTTTGTCAGAGAGTATGGCTTTTTTAGTAGTATTACGTAGTTGTCTAAAGTTCAGGTGTTCTGAGACATCTCTAGTTGCTCTCCATTTAGCCCAGGATTTGTTTCTTATAAGTATTTTTTGTTTTGTGTCTTTTGAGAGCCAGGGAGCAGATTTGAACTTTATCCCGATAGATCTTTTGGGTGCATGGGTATCAAGTATTGTTAAGAATTTGTGGTTAAAGTAGCTGACAGCTTCGTCTAGTGGGAGGATTTTTAGGGGGTTCCAGTTGCAGGCATTTAGTTCCATTTGAAATAAGTCAGGATTAAAATGTTTTTTGGCTCTGGCAGTAATAAACTTGGGAGGTTTGTTTATGTCGTTTTTATGCCTGATGATATACGTGGGCAAATGGTCGCTGATATCATCTGGCAGGGTTCCTACTTGATAGTTTTGTCTTTGTTTATTGACTAGAATCCAGTCTAGGATGGTCTCTTTGTTGTTAGGTTTGTTGATTCTAGTAGTGGTGGTAATAGTTTGTTTAAAGTTATGTAGGTTGATATAAGAAGAGGGATTATCATTGTTGATACTATACCAGTCAATGTTGAGGTCTCCTAGAATAATAGTTTCTTGTGGGTAGGTTGAGGAAATCCATGACAGGGTATCTTCTATATTAGTAATGTTATGGCCAGGGGGTAGGTAGATGCAAAATATATATATAGCTTTGTTGGAGTTGATTTGAAATTTAGAGATCAAGATTTCAGCTGAGTTATCTTGGGTTGGGTTATGGGGTATAGGGGAGATAAGAAGATCATTTTTAAAGAGTAAGGCCACTCCACCTCCTTTACGTTTTAATCTGTCATTTCTTAATATGTTATATCCTGGTGGGGTTATTTCATTGTCAGTGGTTGTAGGTTTTAACCATGTTTCTGTGTTACCTCCCACATCATACCCTGCTATCTAGCAACACTGTATTTATGTGGCTATCAGCACCATAGTAGTAATACCGGTTATGTCCCTGTGTGCATTTATGGAGTGTGCTGTATGTCTCCACTCTCATCAATGTTGTCTACTATGATGTTTCCCCTATGGGCAACATCTCAGTACCATGTCATACAGTCACCGTCAGACAAATAGGTGTGTGTTATTACATCTATATGGGGACAGTCCAGCAACATCCATGTGCCACAATGACAGACAGCAATGCAAACGTGCTGCAGGGTATCTTCAGTGTAGGCATCCTACTTCTCCAGTATACAGATGTTTGTGAAATGCGTATGTGTGCCTGATATATGTGCTCCTTTTGTCAGAAACATGTGGATGTCTGGCAAACAGTTGTACAATAATTGCTGGTTGTTCTCAGAATGTGGAGAATCTGGCTGTGACACACCAGAACCCTCAGAAAAAGTTATGCTACAGTAATATCTGTTACTTTACTCATACCCTTAATTTGTATGACCAATATGTACGCACTGTCACTGAGGCTGGGCCTGCCCCCCCCCCCCCCCCGGCTATGACCTGAATTCCTACTGTAGGGGATTGCCAGGTATGCTAGCCATAGGTGTCAAACAATGAGATAGAATTTTGACACAACAGTGACCTAGCCAGAGTATATCATGAAGGGACACCTGTACAATGTCTGAACTATTCCTGTGTGACATTCACAGACTGAGAGGAGCTGAATGACAATACATCATGTGATATGACAGCTGTGTCTACCCTTACTTACTGTCACTGTGTTCAACACATAATCCAGTAGCATTCACACAGGAGCCAACCATTGAAGGAGGGAGTTAGAGGGCCAGAGCTGTGATTTAAGTCACAGCAGGTGCAGTTGAAGGGCATGCCTGTAGCTGGTGGACAGCAGAGTGTCACCAACATGTCATTCCAACAGATGTACTACAGGCCTACTGTTGTAATCCCTATTCCCCATAACTGCATCCTCCCATCTGCATCACATTATATGGGGACATGTATTTCATATCTGGTACAGTGATGTAATCCTTTTGTGCACAAATCTTCAAGAAAAATACTTCCAAAATCACAGTCTGTCTTGGTAAAACAAGGTACAGACCATTTCTCCATAGGCAGCTGCTTACCTTTTGTAGGTAATGCTCAATAACAGGTGTTTGCTTGTGCATCGCTCAGAGTTGCTAATTGCATCCAGAACAGCTGGGTAACACTTTCATTAGCCAATGACATGGCACAACAGTGCAATATTTAAAGGCTTCATGTAGACCTTCGCCCCTTTCTTAGTCTGTGAGATGGACATTAATGAGGCATAGAGGCTATAGCATCACAAAGGATAGGTGCAAATAGTGTCCACTGTTGAGATTTATGAGGTATGTCCACAATTTTGCATGCTATGTTTGGCCATTGTCAAATGACTTTGTGATTATCTGGCAGTTCAATGTTAAACATTGTGGGCTGAGGGCAGTAAGGGGGACGAGATATGCGAGTTTCAGATGTCATACCTATCAGAATATGCATGTTACTGCAGTAGTTGCTGGTCTATCAGCTATGAATGTTTGTAGGGGCAGACTGTGACACATGTCCCTGTTGCTTGACCTTTGCCCTCTACCCCTTTATGTATGGGTGTTGTCTGGAGCCCTTGTTCTAGGGGGTTGTGAGGTATGTTAGGTCTGTGGCAGGCAGCTTAACATACAGCTGCATATGTCGCAGGCTGGAGTTTCTGCTTTTTGCTTAGGACTCATAGTGGGGAACTTGAACACTTTGGAGGACAGCAAGCTGTATGTATCACTGAGGGAGCAGTGTCAGCTCTGTCTTTAAAGCAGAACCAGGGTGACGGTACCCATAACTGTCCAGTCAAGGCATGTGCTTAAGGTGCATCTGTTATGTAACAGTGCCAATCATAGAATAGTACGCAAGATATAGGTAGGCTATACAAATATGTGCAGTGAGTCCCTAGCTACAGGCCTTTGACTTGCTAACATGGGTAGCAGTTAATTCAGTAGCAGTAACCTGTTTTGGTGAAAATTGCATGACTCAGTCATTATTTACTGTATTCACAAGAATGTAAATGAAGTGCAACGCATTGGATTCTAACCCAGGACTGTGGGTGGCAAAATGTACTGTATGCATGGCATTTAAAAGAATGAGCTACTGAGTCATTGCTGCAGCAGGTGTATTTGCAATATATATGTGCATGCTTGCAGTCTGTAATACCAGAATTGCATTAGCATATGTTTTCTGATAGGTATGAGGTATGACACTGAAATGTCTGGCATGATCAAGAATTTATCAAACTGAGCTACTGAGCTACTGCTGCATATTGATTGACTGACAGTTGCCTAGAGTTCACCTAGTAACAAAATAAGACCCAGTATTAGAAGTACAGTTTTATACAAGACTGCAGTGGCACTTGAGCACACATCCATGAGATGCCTGCATGACAGAAATACTAGATGAACTGTACATTAATACACAGAATGCAGGTGTAGACAATATACCCCTAGTGGGTGGAAATATCTGTGATGTGTACAAACCATATCGGAGTGTTGGGTTGGCTACCCTTCCCATATACAGTTGCAGATAGTATATTTGCAGTCTACAGCTATTACAGTTTCATACTTGCCTGCAGCATCGTACTTCATAGCAGGAATGCATATAGCTGAAATGCGATGGTTAACACAAGACAATCCTGCAATACACAATCTATCTTGGTTGTTCTGGTATTGCTTCAGATCTTAGTGTAGAACACATATCATAATGCATATATCTTGTAGTACAACTCTAAATCTTCAGTTTGGCAAAACACTCTTTCTTAGCTAAACTTGAGTCACTTATAGTTTCATAGGTTCATAGGTTGGTACTAGGCTATCAGCCCTAGGGCCTATACAAGCCTAGCCATAACAATTCCCTGGCTATTTCTTCATACACTATTTACTTCCCTGGAGTGTTCCACTTCCTTAGTGGTATTCATAGGTTCATAGGTTCATAGGTAGGTACTAGGCTATTGGCTCTGGGGCCTATACAAGCCCAGCCAAAAAGGTACCCTGGCTTTTGCCACCCAAAAAAATTGTTTTCCTGTGCCACTGTCGAGCAGAGCCACAGAGGTGATCCCCGAGGTGAATTTCCTATTTCCCATCCAATCATCAAGATTTTTCTTGAAGAGTGCTAATGAGGAGCTTTGTTTGATACAGATAGTTAGTTTATTCCAGAGTATGGGAAGTCTCTGGGACAGGAATCTATCCCTCCGGCATGTTCTGTTTATTGTGGTGACAAGGTTTAGGTCCCTAGAGCGTGTAGCTCGGAGGGATTGGGATTTCTTTAAGTGGAGCATGTCCAACAGCTCTGGGTTTGACATAGCTTTGTATGTTAGGCAGAGATCACCTCTGAGTAGGCGATATGCGACGGAGTAAAGCTGGAGTTTTTTGAGACGGTCAGCGTAGGGCATCTGTTTGAGGCTGGTAATCCTCTTTGTGAGGTATTCTGCGGCCTTTCCAGTTGTTGGAGATGTCTTGTGAGGTACATACCAAAAGGGGTGTTGTACTCTATAATGGGTCTAATGAGTGATGAGTGAAGGGGAACAATGACCTCTTTTTTTCTGGATGAGAAACCTTTTGTGATGAGGTGTGCCACATAGAAGGATCTCCTGACTACTGTGGCAATGTGATTATCAAAGGAGAGACTACTGTCCACCTGTGTCCCAAGGTCTCTTATCACACTTTCAGTGTTAAGTATACTACCACCTATGTTGTAGTTCATGGGTACAGAGTTTTTACCAAAGGGGATGACAATCCACTTTTTGGCATTGAGCTTGAGGCCATGGCTTTAACACCAGGCATCTGTCTCAGTGAGACCCTTTTGAAAGATGTCCACATCGTTAGGAGTTTCGATTATGGCTCCTAGTTTGCAGTCATCTGCTATCTTTGTTAGCCAAAGACCTTCTGTGTTAGCCTGTACTTCAGAGAAGTAGATACCAAACAGGAGAGGACCCAGGACTGATCTCTGTGGTACTCCACTTGTCACTGGTCTGCAGTCGGATTTGGAGTCTGCTACTTTCACAGTGTGGGTTCTGTCAGTGAGCCTGTTGGCAACCCATCTTGTGACATAGGGATTTATACCTAGTTTAGTGAGTTTATCTATAATTCCAGAGTGGGGGATGGTGTCAAAAGCCTTGGCAAGATCTAGATAGGCTGTGTGAACTACCTTATCCTTGTCTATGGCTTTGGTGACTGCTTCAAAGAAGTCTATCAGGTTTAGGAGACATGATCTGCCTTTTACAAACCCAAACTGGGTGGGAGCCAGAGTTTGGAGATTACCAATGTCTTTGTTTATAAGTTCCATGGTGATACGTTCCATGGCCTTGCAGATCAAGCTCGTCAGGCTAATGGAGCAGTAGTTTCCGGGGTCCATGGTGGCTCCCCCCTTGTGAAGTGGGATAACCGTTGCTGTGCGCCATTCAGCAGCCACAAAGCCTGAGGTGAAGCTATGACTGAGCATGGTACTTAGGTGGGGTGCCAGTTTGTTCTGTAGTTCGTGTAGAATGCAGCCTGGGATGTTGTCTGGTCCCATGGATGCTGTGTTCTTGGCTTTAGAGAGTGTGTTTTTTACCTGTGTAGCCATGATTACAGGAACTTTGCATTCTTCCGGTATAGAGATGGGCTCTTTAGGGGGTGAGAGGGGGCTAAAGTTAGCACTGAACCTATCTGCCAGGATGTTGGCAATATCAGTTGGATCTGTATATTTAGTGCCATTGTGCTGTAACTCAGAGCAGATCTGAGTGTTGCCATTCAGATTCTTGACATAGCTATAGAATGCTTTGTGGTTGTCTTTAGAATCAGTGGCAATTTTGTTTTCGTAACTAGCTTTGGAGGATTTTATCAGGGATTGCAGCTTCTTACTTAGGCTGACCAGGGAACTCCTCCACTCGTGGGATTTTACTCTCTTTTGCAAGGGTTTCTTCCTTCTGTTGGACAGTTTGTTTATGGCAGGGGACCTCCAGATTGGCTTCCTTTTTTTGGAGGATAGCATCTTGGTTCTGTTTGGGATAGCACGATCCATGCACTCATGTAAGTGCTTATAAAGTGCAATTGTGTCGGATTCAGTAGCCGTAACTGTATTGTCCATCTGCATGGGTGTCATGATGTTCGCCACTTCTGTCTTAAGAAGCATGAAGTTGGGTTTGGAGAAATTCCTTCTGTTTTTAGTTCAGAGCAGATGTAATAGTCAGTTTCATGAACATTAGCCCAAAATACACACATATTGCACAACACAACTTTATTATGGGTGACTTCTTGCAGTTATTGTTATATTTTCAAGTCTTTATTGCAGAACAGTTCATATAACGCAAGTGTTGCAATACAGCTGTAATTCAACAATTAATGCAGTAGAACCTTTATTTCCTTAACATTATCAGGTTTCATGCTTTCATCTTTATTGAACTGTACGCAGCATTACTCACTTATTTCAGTACAGGTCTATGACCACATTCATTGTAGTACAATCAAAACTGTACATACCTAATGGCAGTTAATAATTTACACTTTCTTGCTTATATGGCTATAGATTGCAAGATACATCTATAGACACCACAGTCATGGTGCAACATGACCAGGCACCCACCATGGGCCTCTAGGCTGTGAGCTCTCTTGAGAGTATCAGTAATTTGCACATATGAGATAAAACCATATTCATGACA
The DNA here is from genome assembly GCF_019279795.1 of Protopterus annectens. Lineage (NCBI taxonomy): Eukaryota > Metazoa > Chordata > Ceratodontiformes > Protopteridae > Protopterus > Protopterus annectens. The sequence goes on from NC_056747.1 coordinate 200,664,427, forward strand.
TTGATGTTCTGTCAAGAGTGACGCTGCAGAGAAATTAAATGAGAAGATGCAGCTAATAATAATATTATTCAAATTGTATCCTTGTCTAGTTACATAGTGTCGGAAACCAAGAAGACACAAATTAACTGCATATTCTGAAACTGTATATCAAGCTATTTTTTCTTGTTCTCAAATGCCAAACAACCAATCTTAAATGCGACATCCAATAAATATACACGCACGCAAAAGGTTAATCAACAGGTATAAACTGGAAAAAAAACAAACATGGTATACAGCCTTGACACACTTTAATCAATACTGTGAGGTACATAAAATATAGATATGGACTCTTGTAATTTGTAATATGAGCTGATTTCATGTTGGCAGTTATTATTATCAACAGTTTTCTTTGCCAATTTTACTCTGAACAGTCCAACGTATTTTCTCAGCTTGAAAGGTAGACAGTGTTGACTTTTATAAATTGCTGTTCTGTGAATGCAGGTTAAATTCTGATTTATAAAACATTCACTAGCTCATTTTCAGATGTCACATACGTATTTTATCTTGCAAACAAAGCTTTAATTTACAAGTCACAGACAGGAAAATTTCAAATATCTCTGATGGTTGTTAATGTTTGAAGCATTAATAATAAAGTTTTTTCTTCTGCAAAATTTGCTACATCCACACAGCTCCTGATTCAGTTCAAATTGAATTTAAATCCCTACAAACCACTAACTGTTCAATTTTAGAGACAAAACATTCTGCCAAATATGCCAACTGGGTCAGTGTTGCTTTCAAGTTTCTTGCAAGTATCTTAAAACCTAATCATAATTTAAGTAATATTTCTGTTATACAACTTGATTCACTATGTCTTAAACTGCAAGCTACACTTCATTTTTACAATACTTAAATGAATGTACTGCAATCACAAAGCTCTCATATAAATTCATCCAATACAAATAAGGTTTTGTCTAGTTCTAGTCCATCTATAGTCTCAGATGATATGCTAGAAGCATTGCAAGCTGATTTCTTTACCCATGAAATTTCTGAATCTTTTACCTCCTTACAATCAGGAAAGGCCACTGGCCCAGACAGATTTAATGCTTCTTTCAACAGTCAGTTACCATGTTCCACAGAATATTCAGTGACATTTAAAAAATAAAAAACAAGATATATATATATATATATATATATATATATATATATATATATATATATATATATATATATATATAGGAACTAATTCATTACCAAAATAAAAAAAATAATATGCCGATGGGTGTATTTGAACTCAACACCATTATGACAAATGATCATTTTGAAATTCCTCTTCTCTATAAAGTGTTGAAAATCAAAATGCTCTGGATAAAAATATCATGGTCTTTATAGCTCTGTATGAATCCATATCACTTGTTTGGTAATCTGTGGGAATAATTATCCTCCAATTAACTGGAATTAGACAAGAATTCCCCTTACCAGCATTCCCCTTTATACTAAAGTTTTAAACAATTATTAAAAACTTAAAACCTTATAGGTACATGCTTTAGTACAAAACCACTGACATTATGGGGGAATTTAATAAAGCCTACATGGACTTTTTTTCCATATAGGCATCGTGGCACACTACGTACATGAAAGTAAGCAGGTTTGCGATCCAGCAAACAGAGCTGGGCAGTGCATATGCACCAGCCAACACAGAAGTATCCGTGGCATGAGAATCACCTCATACGTAGGTGAACTGCATGCAAATGAGGAAGGTAGAGCAATCCAGCAAGCAGATAGGCAGTCCTGCAGACCCCATGTTGGTGTCCGTAGTGTACATGGAAAAATTCTGTGTACAGGATTTTAAACAGAAAACAGGGGCTGCTAAAGTGTAGTTCAATGGACAGAAATAGCATAGCAGACACAGATATGTGCAAAATTATCCACCATGTGTCCAAAATTACCTGGGAAATAATTTAAAATAATTTATTTTTTTTTAATGATGTGGGAATGCTTGCACGGCATGCCACAGTGCGCAAACATGCTTTTATGAAAATAAATACATAAATAAAAAAAAGAGTGTAAAAAACAGATGTATTAATATGTGAGTAATGTATTATAGAACCCTGCATGGAGTATCTGCAATGGTGGAATGGTGCTGTTGCTAACAAGGCAGGGCCTGGAACCATGTAGTTTCCAGGTTGTGTGTATGGATCACTGTGCGAATGAGCTGGGATTACTGAAGAGCAGAAATGGGTATCCATGTCCGCAGATCCCATCGGTGTAATCATAGAACCATGTTGGTGTCCAGAGAAGAGGTAGCTGACATCAAGCGTGTGTGTGTCTGAGGACTTCTAAGCTTATTGGAGCTAAGCAGTGCCTGTGTGGATGGCAAGTTACTCTGCTGAGCAGGGGGGTGTGTACAGTCTCTACTAATCTTTGTTTACTTTAGGGGCGGCACGTGTTTCTGCATGTCTGTGTGTGTTTGCACAGCATGCAATCATGTTGAGAGAGGAAGGCTGTCCAAAAAAAAAAAAAAAAAATTGGCTGAGAAAGCCAGTAAGATATTAATTACTGATGACCCCATTTTCACTTAAACTATGTACATTGAGTCCATAATGATGTACTTGGCAGGTGGAATGCATCATAGGTAGCCAATCACACAGGCTACACCTACAGCAAAGCACTATAAAAGGTTGTATTTACCCTTCAATCTGATTTCACCCCCATACTCTGCACCAATGGAGTACAAACTTGGGAATTTTAACTGAGAGAATGCTAGCGGCTGCTACAGCTCTGCTACATTTGTATGTGCTAGATGCTGAGGTCAGTGCTGATGCTGCCCTGCTACATCTGTGTGTGCTAGATACTGAGGTCAGTACTGATGCTGCTGCTACAACATCTGTATGTGCTAGATGCTGAGGTCAGTACTGATGCGGCTGCTGCTCTGCTACATCTGTATGTGCTAGATACTGAGGTCAGTACTGATGCTGCTGTGCTACATCTGTATGTGCTAGATACTGAGGTCAGTACTGATGCTGCTCTGCTACATCTGTATGTGCTAGATGCTGAGGTCAGTACTGATGCTGATGCAGCTCTGCTACATCTGTATGTGCTAGATGATGAGGTCAGTACTGCTGCAGCTCTGCTACATCTGTATGTGCTAGATGCTGAGGTCAGTGCTGATGCTGCTCTGCTACATCTGTATGTGCTAGATGCTGAGGTCAGTGCTGATGCTGATGCAGCATTGCTACATCTGTATGTGCTAGATGCTGAGGTCAGTACTGATGCTGCTGTGCTACATCTGGATGTGCTAGATGCTGAGGCAGTACTGATGCTGCTACTCTGCTACATCTGTATATACTAGATGCTGAGGTCAGTACTGCTGCAGCTCTGCTACATCTGTATATGCTAGATGCTGAGGTCAGTACTGATGTTGCTACATCTGTATGCGCTAGATACTGAGGTCAGTACTGATGCTTCTGTAGCTCTGCTACATCTGCATGTGCTAGATGCTGAGGTCAGTACTGATGCTTCTGTAGCTCTGCTACAGCTGTATGTGCTAGATGCTGAGGTCAGTACTGATGCAACTCTGCTACATCTGTATGTGCTAGATGCTGAGGTCAGTATTGATGCTGTCGCAGCTCTGCTACATCTGGATGTGCTAGATGCTGAGGTCAGTACTGATGCTGCTGCTGTGCTACATCTGTATGTGCTGGATGCTGAGGTCAGTACTGATGCTGCTGTGCTACATCTGGATGTGCTAGATGCTGATGTCAGTAGTACTGATGTTGCTGCTGCTGTGCTACATCTGTATGTGCTATATGCTGAGGTCAGTACTGATGCTGCTGTGCTACATCTGGATGTGCTAGGTGCTGAGGTCAGTATTGATGCTGTTGCAGCTGTGCTACATCTGGATGTGCTAGATGCTGAGGTCAGTACTGATGTTGCTGCTGTGCTACATCTGTATGTGCCAAATGCTGAGGTCAGTACTGATGCTGCTGTGCTACATCTGGATGTGCTAGATGCTGAGGTCAGTATTGATGCTGTTGCAGCTGTGCTACATCTGTATGTGCTAGATGCTGAGCTCAGTACTGATGCTGCTGACAATAGGCCTAGACTGAGAAGGAAAAGAGTGTTCAGGCCCGGGGTAACCCATGCCAGTGGAAACAAAGGTATGTGTAGCTCTTAGGGTACTAGCTACAGGTACATTCCAAAGACCAACTGGGGACATGATGGGGATGTCACATGCATCAGCATCCAGGTACTCAACCAGTTCCTGTATAAAGTGTTACCACATGCCAGTAAGCACATTTATTTTCCCCACACCCCTGAGGAGTGGACCAGCAATATGCAACATTTCTACCAATTAGCACACTTCCCTGAGATACTGGGTGCCTTAGAGAGCACTCATGTACACATCAAGGCATCACCCAGTGAGGAGGGTAAAATCTACATCAATTGCAAGGGGTATCATTTCATCAACTGCCAGGTCATGTTCAATGCCCAGGGCATTATCATGAATGTATGTGCTATGGCAGTTATCATGACTCCCATATCTGGCATGTATCACAGCTGTACTAGATGTTTGCAAGGGGTGACATCCTGCACGGCCATTTACTGGGTGATGATGGCTATACACTAAATCCGTGGATGATGGCATGCATCAAAAATGCACACACACCCATGGAAGAATGCCTTAATGAGGCACACGCACAAACTAGGGACATCATAGAGCATGTGTTTAGGCTGCTGAAGTCAGGGTTCCGGTGCCCTGATATATCCGGTGGAGCCCTGCAGTACTTTCCAGCCACATGTGCACAGATGTTCACAGTATTGCTGTGCTACACAATATGATCCTGCAGACACAGGGAAGGGGTGCACAGCCCTCACCAGTGCCGAAGTCCCCACTGTCACACCCACAGGGGGATTCAAAGGAGGAAACCCCTGAAGATGTCGCAGTAGGCAGACATAGGCATACCCAGTATGCCCTGGCCTTGCCCAATAGACAATCTAGGGCCTTAGGGACTGACACCTTACTCCAACCTGCATAAATATAGTAAAAATAATGTCAGTCAGCCCACACAACCTGTACCTAACCATGTGTTGGCTGTGTACTGCATGCATCAGACAGAGTCAGCCCTGAACTACAGTTCTGTCAACTGCTGCATTTGCAAGGTACATTACTCACCTACACACCACTTGTAAGGAGTACTATAATATGCTATTGTATGTATGGACCAGATGCATGTAGGCAAGGGAATATTGTGGGCTATTTGGAGAGATGCAACATCCACATGGGACTTCAGATACCCAGTCCAATAGTATGTGTTCTATAATATTCACTAGGCCTTATGGTTGGAATATTCACTACAGCAATCAAGGGAGATGTTAAATAGTGAGGTCACATGATATTTGCACTACTGTCTATGCCAGCAGATCATGGTCTGTTCTTCCACCAACCTCAACACACCAGTGTTCCCATACAACTGCTGTAACAGTAAGTCTGCAATGATATATCAGCAGACCAACCAATTCCAGGGCTGTGACATAGAACCTGGCCACACACTGTATGTCTTATATAATGCAAGGGTGACAATGTATGTCTATATACTGTTTATTGTATGAGAAATTAAACCTCTCTGTTTGGCAGCTGGTGTGGCTCACTGGGTTAGGGATGTTATCATGGGTAATGGTGTTGATAGTATGAATCTGGCAGCATCAAAGTCTTTTGCGTGTGAGGTACTCATATGGTGGTATTCCCACAGACTGTCATATCCCTTAATTTGTTACTGCAAAACAGCTGGACAAAGTCAGACAGAATGAGGGGACAAAGGACCGAAACTACAAACAGACATTACACATGCTCTGATGAACCTAGTATAACAGCTGGTTGCAACATAACAGAATAGCTGCAAGATGTAAAGACCATTACTTAAATGTGTCAGTAGTTAGTACAATTCAGTGATGGCATTATACAATATTATACTGGAACACCAGAAATGTATGAGGAACAGACATAGGCACCGGAAGCTGTTGAAAACTGGGGGGAGGGTGAGAGGGGCACTTAGTAATCTAAAAAGGGCAATTGTTTATAACTAGTTAGTACCACAACAAAGTTTCACTTGGAGGACATTTTAAGCTTATCCAGATCCCTTTTGGTGCTTGAATTTACATTTTCTGATTGGTCTTACCTATCCCATGGCTGATAATTGTATATTAGCCCTAGTGAGAATAACTGTGATCATACCATAGATAATTTGAGGGGACCCATGTAAGGAATGCAGCATTTAGGAACTGCCTCTATCCATTAGTGGCATGAGAGGCAATCCTGAAGTACATTTTCTATTACCCATCTCCACCTTAGATGAAGATTTATCTGAAACTTACCTTAACCTGCTTAAAAAAAGTTTGATAATATAATCCATCATGGAACCATATATAAACTCAGAGAATGTAAATTAAATGGAGCAGTGATAACACTGGCCACAATGGGATACATGGGCATACATACTAAGTAAGAACAGGAGGACTCCTATTTTACCATTTCCTGTCACAACTTGAGTCTTTCAAGGTTCTGTCCTGGAAAAATGCCTTTCAGGCATCTTGACCTCAGATGTTAAAACTGACTTAAGTAGTTGGCTTACCATCCATGCAGATGATTGCTAACTTGACAGCATTCTCCTTAACCCCACTGACACCTCCTCTCTTTAAATATCAACTAACATTACAGAATGGTGTAGCCAATATGAATTTGCCTTCAAAGTCAAAACATTTATCATTACAGCATTTGCAAAAAACAACAACTGAAAGTTTAGAAAACAGTAAAAAAAAGCCTGGAGTCTTTGTAGATGAAGACCTTTAATTTGATGACAGTATAGGCACAACTATCCTTAAAACATATAGCGTTCTCACCTGATACTTTGGGGAGACTGAAAGCATTACTGGACAAGAGTAAAAGCATTACTGGACAAGTAAGAGTACTCCATTACACAGCTCTTCCCATACCAGTTATGGAACACTGGTAATTGTTATATAGAAGTAATCCTTCTATCAGTGTCCTCTACTCAAACTTCCTGTCTTTCTTCCTGCTAACCTCTAAACATTGCCTACCTTTCCCCCACCTTCAGACTTACCTGCTGTTCCTCTCACTTCACTGATTGTCTTCCTCCACATTCTCTCTCTTGTCTCTACCCGCTCCGTTCGCCCTTCGGGCTCACTCCACTCCCCTACCCTACCCCCAATTCCCACCCACCCCCCTGGTCCTACCTTTATACCTCTACAAACCACACCCCTACACATTTCATACCAATCAGACACACCCTAACTACAACATCCCTCCCCCTCTATCTCACTACACCCACTAATTATACACCTCTCCCCCACCTCTAACTGCTTCTAAACATACTATTACTTCGTAGTTAATCTCTCACCCCCTCTTCCTAACTATGTACATAACACTAAACCCTTCTCAACTACAAATACTAGTCATACTATCACTTTTAACTCCACTCACAACTACCTATATCTTAACCTCCTACGAACAACCCATACACTCTACCTCTACATTCTCCTCCTCTCAAACCTCTTCACCGACAACATCGTTTGCTGTGACCTTCCAAAATCCCACTTATAAATCTAACTACTTTCTAGCTAAATGTCACAGACTAGCTCATATTAAATTCTATAACCAGAAATCTAGAAAGTTCACCAACTACTTTTGTACAAATCATCAACCCAAACAACATCCACTCCCACACTCACTTTTGGACAGAGACATTCATTCCAACCCTGGCCCTCAGCACACCCAGACCATAGAAACCAACATCAATAACAAAACTAGGCCTATATCTCCAACAAAATTTACCAACTCACTCACCTTAGCTCATCTGAATATACGTAGTATTTGTAACAAAATTGCTCAACTCCATGCTCTCCTTGATGTCAACCAATTTGATATCCTTTGCCTATCAGAAACATGGCTAAAACCTTCTATTAAAGATAATGAAATCACCCCACCTGGATATAAAATCATAAGACTCGACCGCCCAAAAAAAAGGGAGGAGGTGTTGCAATTCTTTATAAATCACAGCTACAAATCACCACTACAAACCTGAACCTCCCCTTAGTCAATAACGCCGAACTAATATGTTCTAAACTCCAACTAAACTACAGCAAATCTATTTACATAATTTGTGTATATCTCCCCCCAGGAAATAACATTAATGCTCTGGAGTCCATACTTAGTTGGCTCTCTTCTAATGTTCCACAAGAAACATTAATCCTAGGTGACCTAAACATTGATTGGAATTCTTGCAACAACTCAAACCCTACCTTCCACATTAACCTACATGGCTTCTGTCAACTTATATCAGACCCTACCAGAACTAATAAAATCAATAACAATGAAACCACATTAGACTGGATACTTACAAACACTCCCCAACAAACGTATAAATCTGGCACCCTACCAGATGACCTAAGTGATCACTCATTAACTTATATTATTAGAAAAAAAAGCGACATAACTTTTCCAACCACTTTCCGAACACTACGTTCAAAAAAGCTATTTAACTCAGAACTTTTTCTAACAGAACTAAAGCAATGTATCTGGACCCCTCTAAAGATACTCCCTCTTAATGATGCAGTACAATACTTCAACTCCACATTCTTATCTATTCTAGACCAGCATGCTCCAACTCGTACTAACAGAACCAAAACCAAACCAGCCCCCTGGCTTAGCAAGGATACTAGACACAAAATCATTACCAGAAACAAAGCCTGGACTAAATGGTGTACTACCAAGTCCCAAGCTGACCATCAAACCTTCAGAGAATGTAGAAAAAACACAAAAAAAGCCATACTGTTAGACAAAAAGAACTACTACCTTCATTTACAACAAACATCCAATAAGGAACCAAAAAAATTCTGGTCCACCATCAATTATCTTCTATCCCCAGGCCAAACTATTACACCCAACCCACAAAACCCTAACCCTGACAACCCTATACAAACAGCAAATGCCTTCAACTCCTTCTTCACTAATACTATACAAAATCTTGCAAATCACCTATCTCCCGATACCTCAAAGATACTTCCTTCTTCTGTAAATATACCCTGCTCATTTCACTTTCTTCCCATTTCTACATCATATATTTCTTCCTTGCTACAAAAACGTAAACCTACCACCCCCTCTGCAGACAAACTCCCTGCCGAGTTCCTGCAAATAGGAGCTAAAGCCATTGCGTATCCCATTTCTATATTAATAAACAGATCCATCAATGAAAAAACTGTCCCTGAAATCTGGAAAATATCTCATATTATCCCAGTATATAAAGGAGGAAACTCCAATGATTTCTCTAACTATCGTCCCATAGCTTTACTATCCCCTATTGCCAAAATCATGGAAAAATGTATCCATAAACAACTCCATAACCATCTTCTCCAACACAACCTACTTGCCAACTGTCAGCATGGTTTCAGACCTTCACACAGTACTACCACTGCACTGCTCTCTTTCACTAATACCATAAACTCTAACCGCAACAAAAGCAGTCTCTCTTCAGCACTATTCATAGACTTATCCAAAGCCTTTGACATGGTGAATCACCAACTACTCCTGCACATTCTCTTCTCAATCTCACTTGATCCCCACAGCATAACTTGGTTTAAATCTTACCTTGAAAACCGCCAACAAGCAGTACTCTGGAAAAATTCACTATCTGACCATCTTCCCATCTCTCTAGGTGTGCCACAAGGCTCCATCTTAGGACCACTTCTATTTTCCATCTTTATCAACGACCTCCAAACAGCTATCCCTCATACTACCTATATTCAATATGCAGATGACTCCACTATAATCTGCACAGCTACCTTTCAAACTGAACTTCAGACTCTTAACCAAAAAGCCTTTAACACAGTAGAACAATGGTTCTCACAACGCTGCCTCCTACTCAACCCCAAGAAAACTAAGCTACTACTCTTTTCCCCAACACGAAATCACATCCCCCTAAATTTCACTATTACTTCCAATAACTGTACTAGTATTTCTCCAGACACACCACAACATTATTAGGAATTACTATAGACAGTAACCTTAATTTTGAAAATCACATTAACTCTACCATAAAATCTGTGAACAAAAAAATAGGTAGCTTATACAGAATCAAACCCTTTCTTACTCCTGCCTCTAGAATTACCCTAGCCAGAACTCATCTGATCTCAACTCTACTTTATGCTTGCCCTATTTATACCAATCTCTCAAAAAAATCTCAATAAACTAGTTATATGCTACAATAACATCGCTAGATTTGCTACCGCATCCCCATTCAGGACACATCATTGCCTTAATCTTAGACAACTAGGTTGGCTTGAACTTCCCAATCAGATTCAACTACAACAACTTATAATAGCTCACAAAACCCTGTACCAACCTACAAAAACCCCAATACTCAATAACCTTATTACCCCTTACTATAACCTTAAACATCTAATGTCTTCTAAAAAACTTTTGATCAGCACCACTAGACCCAATAACTCTGCAGGAGACTGCTTGTTCTCCAACTCAGTAGGAAAAGTATGGAATAAATTACCCTCAGACATCTCATCTCTGACTTCTCTCCCTCTGTTAAAAAAAAAAATCTCAAAAAATATCTCAATAAAACATGGCTATGCCCCTGCACTAACCCAGACTAACCCTGCTTTTTCCTTCCCTGTCATCCTTCCTTCCACCTCAACCCAATTACATCCAATAACTCAGTAGGGGACTCTCAGCTGCTCAACTTTCCACTATGATTTGGAATAAAAGACCTACTGCCTACTTACCCTAATGTCTCTCCCCTTCCTTCATAAGAGTATCACTGCCTCTCTTTCATAACAGTAACTATTCTACTTCCTCTATGAAAAATATCTAATCCTTAAACTCTACCTATACTATCCCTGATACCTGTCCTATCTTTCCTTTATATCTGTTCACATTTATTTTCATTTAATATGTTTTTATAATGATGCTAAGCACATCTCACAGTAACTGATTTTCTTTATTACACATGTAAAGAGTACTCTGTTATGAAGATCACATAGCCTGTTACTTTTACTCACTTAAAAAAAAAATATATATATTTTTCCTGTTTCCATTACATCTCCATTTATTTTTATTGTTAAACTTTATTAATTGATGTACTAATAATTTGGAGCTTTTCTCCCCGGGCCTCTACTGAAAATGGACATGTATCCAGCTAGACTAGCCCGGTCAACAAATGTAACATAAATAAATAAATAAATAATATCCTACTCGTGTGCCATGTGGCCCAGCTGAAGAAGGTACATAGGGCTTTATGGCTTATCTTACACTAAAAGACCAAATTAATACACTCTTTTCTCTGCACATTATTACCTTCTTAGAGTAGACCTGTGTCTGACCTATGGATTATTAAAGAAGGTCTTACTATTCGAAACCCACTGATTAGAATGCACATCTGATGGCCTGAACACAAAAATGCACTCAGCATGAATAAAAATTAATATCAGCCTTACCATGAAAGTTGACAACCACATAGCTCACACACTTCCACAACTAGGTAAAAACACCCTTTCTGAATTAATTTCAACCCATTAATACTTTTAAGAAGGACTTAAATAACTACATGGGATACATCAAATACCAACGTGTGATTTAGGACATGAAGTTCTTGATAGTCATCAGACATTAAACTTACTCAGCAAACATATGAACCTACAAACATATAACTTAAATGGAAGTCATGAGTTTATTTTATAAAATTTAATTTAAGAAACAAAGGGCTGTAAATACATATCTACAATAACACCCAGAAACAGGACATCAGATTAACGCTTGAAATAATACTTGAGACACTTGTTTTTTCAAGTGCATGTGTTATACTTTGTGAACTTTTGATAATGAATATAAGACTTGACTGAAACATTCTCAATGGAAATTACCTAGAATGTTCATGAAACACATAACCCAAGTAAATGCATATATTAAATTACCTGTAACATTTATTTGAGATAAATCAAAAGGGGCATGCAGTAATGTTTGATAGTGTTGCCATTAACATTCAAACTTATATCATCCATTTGTGCACATTGTTTATCATACACGACTACATAATTTCCCACTTCTATGGCTAAATAAATAATGCATTCTTTCCTAAGTTCTTGGAAACTTGCTGCTTCTGTTTATTCTTTCATTCTGATGCTTCCTTTTTCATTAACCGGTTCATAGGGAAACAGGAGTCTAGCCTGATGAGCATAGGGTATAAGGCACAAAACCCTCCTAAGCAATACATAAGTCATTTACAGGACACACACACACCGGCTTACTCACTCTAAAACCAAGCAGCTTCCAGAAATAGACTCCATCCACACCAGCCTACTCACTCTGAAACCAGGCAGCTTCCCAAAATAGACTCCATCCTCCACAGCTTCAAAAACTAAATCCTTCTCTGATTCTGCAATCCATTCTCGCTTGCAAAAGCATGTAACCCGGAAATACGAGCTCAGCTCTGCCAGGCTGGATGAGCTGATGTCATTGCGCATATGACGACATCAGCTAAAGCACAAAAAAACAAAATAATTCAGGACAGTTGGGAGGTATGGTCAATCTGCAAAAGTGGGGGGCTCCCCCCCTTGCTCTATGGTTCTGGCGTACATGGGAACAGACCAGACATATGGGGTGAAATACTGGACATTCTGCAAAAAAATGTACAGTGAGAAGTATGCAGACTGTCACCCTGTGTATGGTGTTACATTATGTAAACCCTGTCACATATTAAGCACAACACACAGCTGGGAAATGCCTTGGACAATTTCAGGGAAGTGCTGTGCTGCAATAACAGGTGCAGCAGCCAATGTCTGCAGCACGCAAAATCCCATCCCAGAGTACAGGTAGCTGTGGTTCAGAGTCACCTTGTAAGTACTGACTGCCCCACTGGGAATGCTTCTACACTTGGTTAACTTGAGCACAAGTCTGTTGCCTCTTCTTCACAAAGACCTGCTACGTGGAAATATGTCTGCACATATAGACAGCTATGTATACATATCTGTTTGCCCCTATCCCCATCACACATAATTAGTGTATCTATCAGTATGTATCACATATGCGTATGATACCGATATATATATATATATATGTATATATATATATATATATATATATATATATGGGTCTACCTGACATCATCGACAGCGGAAAACACCGACAAGCGAATCGCGAGCGCCAGAAGATCGACAATGCAGAAGACCGATGCGATGGATGAAAACACCGACGCCGAGGATGCCGACATGGGAAAAGGCTGTGTAAGTATGCGGTAGTGCGAGTAAGGTAAGTGTGGATATTGACGGTCTGTGGGGATAGGGGTGGGTTAAGTGAGTTAGGGTTAGGGACTGGGTTAGGTAAGTGTGCGGTAGTGATAGTCTTTGGGTTAGGGGCGGGTTAAGTGAGTTAGGGTTAGGGCGCGGGTTAAGTAAGTGTGTGGTAGTGATAGTGTTTAGGTTAGGGGTGGGTTAAGTGAGTTAGGGTTAGGGACTGGGTTAGGTAAGTGTGTGGTAGTGATAGTCATTGGGTTAGGGGCGGGTTAAGTGAGTTAGGGTTAGGGCGCGGGTTAGCTGAGTATGCGATAGTGACGGACCTTAGGGTTAGGGTTTGGGTTAGGGTTGTAGATAGTTGTGTATGTGTGGTTTAGTGTGGGTTTGTAGGGATTTTGGTGTGCTTGTGTTGTGTGTGTGGTTTTGGACAGGGATGTGTTTTGTTTGTTGATTGTTGTTATTGTGGTGTGTGCAGTGTATGAGGTTTCGTGTTTGTGTACTGTCGGTTATTTCGTTGTCGGGCATGTGAGGTTTCGTGTTTTTGCACTGTCGGTTATGTGGTGTCGGTAATTTCATTGTCGGTGTTCTGGGGTTTCGATTATGTCAGGTAGAACCATATATATATATATATATATATATATATATATATATATATATATATATATATATATATATATATATATCGCTATATAAATTACAATGATACATAGACTCTCCACATATATCTACCTAACACATTTACATGACGTACACGCACAGCAACATTTAAAGAGACACCCCTGTTATACACATTTATATATATATATATATATATATATATATATATATATATATATACATACATACACACATATATGTGTGTGTGTGTGTGTAAGGATGTAAGAATGTCCCCACATACCCTCAGAATGCTGAGGATAATCCCCACATACCCTTGGAATGCTGAGGTTATCTGCATGTACACATCACAGCAGTTGCCCGAAGAAACTAGACCAAGGCTGCAATACATAATCCACTCTCCCACAGATCCCTGTGCCTGTGGAATGTCACCTTGTTGACAGATACAGGTGCGCAGGTGTTGTAATGTACAAAGATTTCAATACATGCCTTGGACAGGCCATATTGTTCCTGGCAATATTTGCCTATCTAACTGCAACCAGCCACATATGGCGATACTGGTAACTGTATACACATAGGAGGGATATTAAGAGGTATCCCACTTCTAGGGCACTAGATACAACAACAGTAACAATCAATATCACTCTGCAGGCCAGACATTCTGTCCAACACAAGGCTACTTTGCGTACTCATAGGTTCATAGGTTGGTACTAAGCTATCGGCCCTAGGGCCTATACAAGCCTAGCCATAACAAGTCCCTGGCCATTTCTTCCCACAGTATTTACTTCCCTAGACCCCTGTCTAACAGGTCAACTGATATGATCCCTGGGGTGAATTTTCTATCTCCCATCCAATCATCAAGGTTCCTTTTGAAGAGGGCCAAAGAGGCAATCTGCTTGACATGTATGGGTAGTCTATTCCATAGTCTGGGTAGTCTCTAGGTCAGGAACTTATCCCTCCAGCATGTTTTGTTTATTGTGATGACAAGGTTTAGATCCCTGGAGCATGTGTCTCTGATGGATTGGGATTTCTTTAAGTGTAGCATGTCCAACAGCTCTAGGTTTGACATGGCCTTGAATGTTAAGCAGAGATTGCCTCTGAGTAGAAGATATGCGACAGAGTATAGGTGGAGTTGTTTTAGACGGTCAGCATAGGGCATTTGCTTTAGGCCTGGCATTCTTTTAGTGAGGTATTTATGTGGCCTTTCCAGTTGTTGCAGATGTCTTGAGAGGTACATACCAAATGGGGTGTTATATTCTATAATGGGTCTAATGAGGGATGAGTAAAGTGGGACAATGACCTCCTTTTTTTCGGATGAAAAGCCCTTAGTGATGAGGTGTGCCACATAGAAGGATTTCCTGACTGTTGTGACGATGTGGTTATTGAAGGTGAGACCACTGTCCACCTGTGTCCCTAAGTCTCTCATCACACTTTCGGTGTTTAGTGTACTGGCACCTATGTGGTAATTCATGGGTGCGTGTTTTTTTCCCAAAGGGGATAACTATACATTTCTTGGCATTGAGCTTGAGCCCATGGCTCTGGCACCAAGCATCTGTTTCTGTAAGGCGCTTTTGGGGAATATCCACATAATTTGGGGATTCAATAATGGCTCCCAGTTTGCAGTCATCTGCAAACTTTGTTAGATAGAGACCCTTAGTATTGGCCTGTACTTCAGAGAAGTAGATGCCAAAGAAGAGCAGTCCCAGGACTGAACCTTGAGTTACTCCACTTGTCACTTATCTGGAGCTGGATTTGGAGTCAGCTAGTTTTACAGTGTGGGTTCTGTCAGTAAGCCAGTTGGCAACCCATCGAGTGACGTATGGATTAATGCCCAGCTTAGTAAGTTTATCTATGATTCCAGAGTGGGGGATGGTGTTGAAGGCCTTGGTGAGGTCCAGATAGGCTGTGTGGACCACCTTACCCTTGTCCACAGTTCTGGAGACTGATTCGAAGAAGTCAATCAGGTTCAGGAGACAAGATTGGCCCTTCACGAACCCAAACTGTGTGGGGTCCAGTGTTTGAAGGTTGCCAGTGTATTTGTTTATCACAAGTACTGTGCCTGCAATCACATATACAACAGATGTACCCTGTAGCACATACGATAAATGCTGTGAGCTATAGTGTCTAATAGTAAATAGGTAGGAGTTCTAATGCCCCATCAACCAAGTTGTGTGTATGTAAATATATCCCCTTGCAGGTCATGCCCCTATGGGCTATCTCCGTGCAATGGTTATGCATTTTAAGGCCACGTGACTACCTGCTAGCCTCTACATTGCCCTTTTCTACAAGGCCTGCTGACATCATCCATCTTAGGAGTGTTGGCTGACAATCTAATATCTAATAAACACTGTGGTACATGCGATTAGTACTGTGAGCTAAAGTGTGTAATAGTAGAATGGTAATGGTTCTAATCTCTCATCAGCCAGCTGTGTGTGTGTGTGTGTGTGTGTGTGTGTGTGTGTGTGTGTGTGTGTGTGTGTGTGTGTGTGTGTGTGTGTGTGTAAATATATCCCCATGCAGCACTGCGGACTAGCCTATATGGGCTATCTCTGTGCAATGATTATGCATTTTATGGCCCTGTGACTAGCTGCTGGCTTCTAAATTGTCCATATCCACAAGGCCTGCTGATGTCATCCACCTTAAGAGTGCTGGCTGACAGTCTAATAGGTTTAAAGGTTCATAGGTAGGTACTAGGCTATCTGCCTGAGGGTATTTATAAGCCTAGCCAGATTGTGTCAGTGTTCGCCACCCCATTGATTAATTAACTGATCCTCTGTCAAGCAGAGCCAATGGGAGCCAATGAAGTGATCCCAGCAGTGTATTTTCTGTTACCCATCTACTCGTCAAGGTTTCTCTTGAAGAGTGTTAGTGAGGGTCTCTGCCTAATGTAGTTTGAAATTTTGTTCCAAAGCATGGTGAGTCTCTGTGACATGAATCTATCCCTCCAGCGTGTTCTAGTTACTGTTGTGGTGAGGTTTAGGTCACTAGAGTGCGTGGCTTGCAGTGACTTGGATTTCTTTAGGTGGAGCATGTCCATCAATTCTGAGGTGGACATGGCTTTGTAAGTCAGGCAGAGATCACCTCTGAGTAAACAATATGCCACTGAGTACAGCTGGAGTTTTTTCAGTTGGGCTGCATAGGACATATGTCTGAGGCTAGTAATCCTCTTGGGGATGTACTTTTGTGGTCTTTCCAGCTGTTGGGAATGTCTTGTGAGGCACATCCCAAATGGGGTGTTGTACTCTATGATGGGTCTAATGAGTGACAAGTAGAGGGGCACTATAACCACTTTATTTCTAGATGTGAACCCTTTAGTAATTAGATGGGCCACATAGAAGGATTTCCTAACTACTTTGGCAATATGATTGTCAAAGGAGAGATTACGATCTACCTGGGTCCCCAGATCTCTTATTACCTCTTCTGTATTAAGGGGGCTGCCACCTATATGGTAATTTTTGGGTGTTTTGTTTTTCAAAAATGGGATGACTATGCATTTTTTGGCATTTAGTTGAGGTCATGACTTTGACACCAGGTGTCTATCTCAGTAAGGCCCTCTTGGAGGATGTCCATGTCAGCCGGAGAGTCAATTATGGCTCCCAGTTTGCAGATATTGGCGAATTTGGTTAGTTATAGTAATCCTGTGTTTGCCTGTACTTCTGAGAAGTATATGCCAAACAGTAGGGGTCCCAGGACTGAGCCTTGCGGGACACCACTTGTGACTGGTTTAGAGGCGGACATGGAGCCCACTATTCTTACCATGTTCTGTCTGTAAGCCAGTTGGCAACCCATCTTGTGATGTAGGGGTTTATGTTCAGGCTGGTGAGTTTTTCTGTAATATCCGAGTGGGAAATGGTGTTGAAAGCCTTGGCGAGGTCAAGGTAGGCTGTGTGAACCACCTTTCCCTCGTCTATGGCCTTGGTGACTGCCTCAAAGAAGTCAACTAGGTTTAGTAGGCATGATCTGCCCTTAACAAACCCGAATTGAGTCTGGTCAAGTGTTTGGAGGTTCCCAATGTCTTCGTTAATGAGTTCCATGATGATGCACTCCATGGACTTGCAGACCAGACTAGTCAGGCTTATGGGGCAATAGTTACCAGGGTCAGTTGTGGCCCCTCCTTTGTAGAGAGGAATAACCATTGCTGTGCACCTTTCTATGGGCACATAGCCTGGAGAGAGGCTGAGGTTGAACAGCCTGTTTAGGTGGGGGGGGGGTTAGTTCATTCTGTAGTTCATGCAAGACGCAGCCTGGGACACCATCTGGCCCCACTGACACTGTGTTTTTAGATTTTGAAAGGGCTGTTTTCACCTGTGCATCTGTGATTTCCAGGGCACTACACTTTCCTGGTATTGTTGTGGGCCCTTTTGGGGGTGAGAGGGGGGTGAC
This sequence comes from Protopterus annectens, assembly GCF_019279795.1. Lineage (NCBI taxonomy): Eukaryota > Metazoa > Chordata > Ceratodontiformes > Protopteridae > Protopterus > Protopterus annectens. The sequence continues at coordinate 200,682,715 of NC_056747.1, forward strand.
GTTTGCACTGAATCTATCTGCCAGAATATTGGCAATATCAGTAGGTTCAGTTTATTTTGTGCTATTTTGCACTAGTTCAGTGCATATTTGCGAATTGCCACTTAGATTCTTAACATAGCTAAAGAAGGCTTTGTGGTTATCTTTTGAATCCTTGGCTATTTTTCTTTCAAAGTTAGCCTTGGATAATTTTATGAGGGACCTTAGTTTTTTATTTATTTTTTTTTATTTATTTATCATTTTGTTGACCGGGAAAGTCCGACTAGGTTCCACAGAGCCTGTTTTCAGCGGAGGCCCGGGGAGAAATGCTCCAGATGCATGTCTTTGGAATGTGGGAGGAAACCGGAGTACCCGGAGGAAACCCACGCGAACACAGGGAGAACATGCAAACTCCACACAGAAAGCACCCCAGCCGAGAATCAAACCCGAGAACCTCTTGCTGTGAGGTGACAATGTTAACCACTGCACCACTGTGCCGCCCAATGCTGGATGGATCCATTATTTTCAAGTAGTTTCTTACTGATACAGATCAGGAATGTCTTTCCTTCTTGGGATTTGCTTTTTTCTGAACTAGTTTCCTCCTTCTATTGTATAGCCTGTTTATGGCAGGGGTCCACCAAACTGGTTTCCTTCTTTTAGAGGAGTGAGTCTTGGTTTTGCTAGGGATGGCACGATCCATGCATCCTTGTAGGTGCTCATAGAGTGCATTTGTAAAGGTTTCTGCATCTTGGGCAGCATTATCCTTTAGCGTGGGAGCTGTGAAACTTACCACCTCTTTCTTAAGTAAGGTGAAATTTGCTTTAGAAAAGATTTTACTGTGGATTCCTTAGTTGGGGGTGGTGGTGCGATGTGGACATTCAGAGTGATTAGTTTATGGTCTGATCTAACCAGTGACGGGTTGACCTCCGGTGTGGAACTCCTGTCGCCCATGTTGGTGATGACCAGGTCCAATATGTTTCACTTCCTTTAGGGGAGATTACTAGCTGATCCAGGGCATTTGAGTTGATGAATTACAGGAAGCACTGGGCCTGGGAGTTTGTACTCAAGTAGTTTTCCCAGTTAATGGTAGGGTAATTGAAATCACCCAATATCAGGATGTTCGGTAGGACTTTCATGTTTTTCAGTGTCTCCAGAAAGGTGGAGTGGTGGTCCTGGGTCTTGGAGGGTGATCTGTAGCAGGCCAAAATTTGCATTGCAGATTTTCCCGATGTTAGTTTCACATGGACGATCTCAGAGGTATCATGCTGTGCCACTAACCTGGAGGTGTAGGTATCCTTGATGAATATGGATACACCCCCTCCTTTTGTGCTGGGGTGCTCTCTGGATCCTTGAGCCAGGTTTTAGTTACTGCACAGATATCGACTTTCTCCATACTGAGGAGTGCTTCAAGTGCGTGCATTTTGAGATTTAAACTCCTGGCATTGAGTAGCATAACCCTCATTTTTTTGTTATTGTGCTGTTTACGGAGATGGGTTTGACTTTTGAGCCTTGACTAAAAAAGGCACTATGGGGGCAGCAAGAGACTTGGCCAGTACTCAAAATCCTAGCGGTGATAAGTGCAAGCCATCTCTTGTGAAGCAACGTGGCTTGTCGAGCATGTCATCCCGACTGACAGACACTGGATCCCTTTTGAATGACACCAGAAGCTTAGCCATTTGTTGAAATTGATCATTTTTTCTTTATACTGAGGTATCATTCTTGGTGAGGGCAGGATGCTACTCAGGGTCAGGTTCATACTAGCGTGGACTACATGATCAGAGAGCTCTTCCATGTCTCTTTTCATGTAGTCCAGGGAGGTACATCTCAGGTCATTCACACCAACATGAACAATGACAGAGTCATATTTGTACTTGTTCTTGAGTGACCTGAGTGCTTGTGTTATGTGGCGGATTCTGGCTCCCAACAGGCAGCTAACAGTAACCTTCTGCTTGTCCAGCCTAGTGAGTGGGACGTCAGTGTGCCTTACTATAGAGTCAACTATTACTAGTGTGTTTGGTATGTTATTTCTCCTTAAGGGCTGTGATTGTGCGGAACACTGATTTTGTGTTTTATGTGTTGACTGGTTTGTGACAGGAGGTGCAGGTTGTTTGGGTGTTTGCTTTGGAGGTCTCTGATGCTTTTTCAGGTTTTTGTTTAGTGCTTCCGAGTATGATTTTGTATATTTATGTGTATTTTTTGCCAGTGCTATTATAGTAGGTCTGAGTGGCTGGAGGTGCGGTGCAAGTGTTAACCTTCCCCTCTTGACTGTCTGTTCCAGTCTTAGGTAGAGACAGCTTAGCCTCCAGTTTGGCTGCATAATTGCATCTCTCACATATTTCAGTGTTTTGTGGTAGGAGGAGCGGGTTGTCTGTGTACATGAGGCAGTCGTAACATTGCCTCAGGATACCCAGATTCACCAGCTGGACTGGAGAGTACACCTGAAATTGACATTTGGTCATCCTGAATAGTAGGATGTGCTGCTAAGTCGCTTGGCTGGTCAGGGGTGAATAAAGAGCTTTGCCCTGCTAGGCAATCAATTGTCAGGGTATATTAGTGCTTGCTATTTGGTCTGAGCAAGTGCTGGGCTGTAGGATGCTTTTTGAGTGCTTAGGTTGAGAGTTAGATTAGTTTCAATGGAAAAACTGAAGAGGAGACTTAGTGGACCCAGGAATAATTTAACCGTAGCTAACAGGTGCTGCTCGGCGTGCAAAACCATGCAAATGCGGTTTTTATAGTAGGGAAATGAAACAGGTAGAAATTAGCCCAGAACGGACAATAAACTACTAACTTCTGGGCTGGAACCACTCCTCCAGGGACAGATAGGCTGCTCAAAGCTCCCCTCTCTCATAGGTGAACAGAGAAACTTCCTTCTATCCAAGTACGGTATGGGCAACTCAGAAACTAGTATCACAGCCCTGAATTCAGCTCTATATTAGATAAACTCCATGGCATGGCCCTGTGACTACCTGATGACCTCTACATTGCCCTCCTTTACATGGTCTGCTGATGTCATCCACCTTAAGAGTGCTGGCTGACAGTCTAAGATCCACTTAACACTGTGGTGCATGTGATTAGTACTGTGAGCTAAAGTGTGTAATAGTAGATAGGGAGGGGTTCTAATCTCACATCAGCCAGCTGTGTGTGAGTGTGTGTGTGTGTGTGTGTGTGTGTGTGTGTGTGTGTGTGTGTGTGTGTGTGTAAATATTTCCCCATGCAGCACTGCGCACTAGCCTATATTGGCTATCTCTGTGCAATGATTATGCATTGTATGGCCCTGTTGTTTCCTGCTGGTCTCTACATTACCCTCCTGTACAAGGCCTGCTGATGTCATCCACCATAACAGTGCTGGCAGACGCTCTCAAAATAGATAAGCACTATGGTGCATGCGATAAGTACTTAGTGCTATAGTGTATACTACTAGATAAGTAAGGGTTCTAATCTTATTAAGGGTAACTCGTGTGTATGTGTGTGTGTGTGTGTGTGTGTGTGTGTGTGTGTGTGTGTGTGTGTGTGTGTGTGTGTGTGTGTGTGTGTGTGTAAAACTATATCCCCTTGCAGGCCATGCCCCTATGGGATAGCTCTGTGCAATGGTTATGCATTTTATGACCCTATGACTATCTGCTGGCTTCTACATTGCCCTCCCTTACAAGGCCTGCTGATGTCATCCACCTTAAGAGTGCTCGCTGACAGTCTAATATCCAATAAACTCTGTGGTGCATGTGATTAGTACTGTGAGCTATAGTGTGTAATACTAGATAGGTAAGGGTTTTACTCTCACATCAGCCACCTCTGTTTGTAAATATATCCCCTTGCAGCACTACAGATCTGGCTTATCCCTATCCAATGGTTATGCATTTTATGGACATATGACTACCTGATGGCCCCAACATTGCCCTCATTTACAAGGCCTGCTGATGTCATCCATCTTAAGAGTGCTGGCTGACAATCTAATAACAGATAAACACCGTGGTGCATGCAATTAGTACTGTGAACTATAGTGTGTACTATTACAATGGTAGGGGTTCTAATTTGACATCATCCAACTCTTGTGTGCATGTCTGTGTGTGGACATATATCTACATGCAGTACTTCAGACAAGTCCATATCAGTTATATCTGTGTAATGGTTATGCATTTTATGCCCTGTTGCTAGCTGCTGGCCTCTACATTGCCCTCCTTTACAAGGCCTGCTGATGTCATCCACCTTAAGAGTACTGGCTGACAGTCTAATATCAGATAAATTCTGTGGCACATGTGATAAATACTGCGAGCTATAGTATGCAATAATAAAGAGTTAGGGTTTTTAATTTGACATCAGCAAACTGTGTGTGTAAATATATCCCTTTGCAGCACTACAGAGATGCCCATATAGGTTTTTGCAATGGTTATGAATTTTATGGCCCTGTGATTAGCTGCTGTCCCTAAACTGCCCTCATGTACATAATCATAACTGATGTCCACCGCCTGTCTGACCCAGACACAGGATATTTGTATATGTGTCAACTCCATCATCACACCTTCTAGATATTTAAGTTCAGAAAACCCAGATGACATATAGCAAGGGTAGCAGACCTTTTCACAAAGTATGAATGCATGATTACGCTGACTGCCCCCATAGTCCCTGATAGACTATTCTACACATATCCACCTAGGGAGCCATGCATATATACTGCCATGCCTTGCTCACGTCATATTTCTCCTGTGCTGCCATGTCATCTTGTGCCACTTTATTGCCACCATGTGTCCATAATTTATCCCTTCAGACTCCTGGAACAGAAACGTACACAGGTTCATGACACACCTGTCATTCTGTAACACTATCACCAGTCCAACATCATGCAACAAAGATACACAAAGTGTGACATGTAGTCATGACACATGCCAGCATACAGTACCTGCTGTGGCCCACAAGTGGCATGGCAAAGCAATACTGCACTACAAAATCACATGTCAAGTAATGTAGACACCCTGTGCATCAGGCTCCTAGTAGCATTTACCTGCATTGATGGCATGGATGGCAGGGATGTGGCACAGGTATTATCCCATGCACAGGGTGTAATGTGGGGGTGCAGGAGGCCTAGGCCATACCAAACAGTTGACAGCATGTGTGTGAGTCAGAAAGGGGTGCAGGTTAGATGGGCCATGTGTGTACATTTACAAAGTCAAGTCCAGTGCTATCCCTACATGTGTGTATGTTGGACAGCTATGAACCATACATGGTGGAGTAGACAGTTTGCCATCTCTGGCCACAAACATGGGAACTGGGTCTGCCAGGAGTGGCACTAGTACCACCATGCCCAAGGTCAGATGGGGTGCTAGTACCTGATGGTGACTGCTGTCTGCTGGGGCTATGTCTCCCATAGGACTGCCCAGGACCACATGCCCATGGCCTGCCACATCATGGTGTGGACAGCACACTGTAGTGCTCAAGGTACTGCCACTACAGGAGCATGACTGTACATGGCCATGTGGACACTCAGCAGATGGTGTTGCTGGCCTAGATTCAAGTATCCAATGCCCAAATCCAAACAGATGTTCCAGCACAGACAATCTGCAGTCCAACACAGACATTGTCTCAGCCCACCATTTGTCCACTGCATCAGTGAACTGATCCAGGGTGTCCCCAATTCAGTAGAGGCAGTCATGGATGTCAGACTGTGCTGCATCCCTAACCCTAAGTATCCATCTGGTGTTGCATTCAGAATGTGCCTGTGCCTCCATGATGGCCCAAAACATGCACAGAGTGACTCATGATGTGACACCTGCAACAGGTGCTGGATGGACAGCAGTCCTCCTATGAGCACCCCTGTCAATCTTCCTGTGTGGGAGCTCACCAGCTCTCTGGCTATGAAAAATGTCTACACTCACTGATGCCATAGTTGCCACACTGTCCTGTTCAATGTCACCACCCTCTGACTGTCCATTATATGTGGCCTCTGGGGACTGATATGTGTGGGCATACTGACTGTGTACAGTGACAAGGGGGGCAGAAGATGGATGTCAGCCTTTGGGACAGATTCATCCCCATCAACCCCACCTGTGCCTCACTATGGCCATCATCATCATCAGAGTATGATGAGACACTGATATCAGGTTGTAAGGGGGACAGACTCCAACCCCCTGGTCACAGGTGAAAGCCAAGACAAAAGTAGTACATTATTACCTGCACTTTTATGTATTGTAATCCACACAGACTCATACAAATGAGGATCCACAACTGCATTTCCAGTCTCACATCTTCTCATCACTGCTCCCATGCACAACAGACAACCTCATAACAACATACACAGACAAGTCAAGCCTTTTATAACATGCAGCCACATCCAGTTAAAGTTGCCAGTACAATCTGCCTATAAGGTATGTAATATGACACTATACATGATAAAAACTACACATAAAACCCAGTACACCTATCTTGAAAAAGATATGGCAGTACTAGTGTCACTGCCTCAGGTATGTACCATCTCCCTTTTGTGTTTGAATAGGCACCTTGGAGTAATTGCCTCATGTATACCAGACTGTGTAGCCACTCATAACTATAAGTACAAACATGTCTATGGTCATTCAAATACACACCTGTGATTACTCAGTCTTTGAACCATAGTTAACTGTTCTAGAATGGAACATACTAATATACTACTCTGGCTAAACATAGTTTTACATAGGGCAATTTCACAGCCTTAACTTTCATAGGATGCATATGATCTGTAAAAAACAGTATCACACTTACCAGGTACAGGACCACAGACTTGGACCACAGCTGATGGACCTATGAAAAGGTGAGGGAGAGGTATTGTCAGCACCAGCAAATGTTGCAGCACTACAAGGTAATATGTGCATATATTCACATGCACAGTAGCTACTGTGGTACTGGGTGTACTGGGTGTACTGCTTACATTCCACATATGTGTGCACAACCGAGCATTAACCCCAACCCCCCCCCCATGCAGATAGAGCTGACACCCATGTACAGGTATGTACAGCCTGCTATAATAACTGATACAGTATCACACTAGTGAACACATTATATTTACCTGGATGCTCCTCTGCTGTGGACACTGTGGCACCCACCTTCACAATGTATGGTGTGATGGATACTTTGGAGCTCCCATGTGATCCTAGGTTTACCAAGAATTCCTCTGTGGCTGAGAGTGGTTCTTTTGTTGCAGGGTTCCACCAGTGGTGGCATGATCCCTGGCAACATCAGCTGCCCTTCATCATGCAGCATTCAGCATGTCATTGGCCAAGTGTCAGACCTCAGAGGTCCTGTCCTGTTGGCCAATCTGATTGACATTCCATACAAGGTTTGGCCACAATGCTGCCCACTGTTCCTGATTATGCCTCCCCCTGGACAACAAGATCTGATGGTGCTGTCTCAGTCCATCCAATATGTCATTCTCCGCATCTGAGAAGGGGCATGTCTTCTGCAGTACATGGTTTCTGAAAGACAACAAAAGGGGAACCCATTACAGGACCAGATACATGGACATCCACTATGTACAGATCCAGCACACCCATGACCTGCACTATCCACTGCTCCCTAACATGCCATACCCCATAGTATGGCAACACACTATGTGTTTGGATACCACCAAGATTGTACCAATATTGGGGTATGTACCTGTGTGCCGTGACAGATTCTTCTGTATGCTGCTACACCCAGCACTGCAGTCTACTGTGGTGTGTCCCCTACAGGAAAACACTCACTAATATGTCATACGGCCACTGCCAGACAAATAGCAGTGTGCTATTACAAGCCCTGTATGGGGACAGTCCAGTAACATCAGTGTGCCACAATGACAGAAAACAATGCAAACCTGCTGTAGTATTTCTTCCCAGTAGACATCATACCTCTTAACTATACAGATGTTTGCAGAACATAAAGATGTTTGCCTCATAATTTTGGTCATTTTCACACAAAAGTGTGGATTTCTGATAAATGGTTGGCCAGTCATTGATGGTTGCTGTCAGAAAATAAAAGACTTCTGAGTTCCAAATGCCATACCCTTCAGAACACAGTTATGCTACTATAATATCTGTTATTCTATTCATTTTCTTACTTTGTATGGGTAATATTTAAACAGTGTCACTAGGTTTGGGCCTCTGTCCCCCCATTAAATATGGCTCTGTCCTGATTTCTTCCTGTAATAGGTTTACAGGTATGTGTTGCCTAGATCTCAACCAAAGAGGGACAAATGTCAACTGAATCAGGGACTTAGCCATTCAAGGATACTGTGACAATGTTAAAACTATTTATATGAGGCATTGACAGAATGAGAGAAGGTGTCTTACAGTACATCGTTTGATGTTACAGGAGTGTACACCCTTACGTATTGTCGCTGTGTATTACATGTAATCTACTAGCTTTCCTACAACAGCCAACTATTGTAAGAGGGATTAACAGGGACAGAACTAAGATGTGAGTGTAAATCATGGACAGATGAGAGGCATGCCTGTAGGTGGATAGCAGAGTATCAATGACATGTCATCACCATAGATCTGAGACAGGCTTACTGCTGTAATCCCTATCAATGACATGTCATTACCATAGATCTGTGGCAGGTTTACTGCTGTAATCCCTATCAGTGACATGTCATCACCATAGATCTAACACAGGCTTACTGCTGTAATCCCTATCAATGACATGTCATCACCATAGATCTGAGACAGGCTTACTGCTATAATCCCTATCAATGACATGTCATCACCATAGATCTGAGACAGGTTTACTGCTGTAATCCCGATCAATGGCATGTCATCACCATAAATCTGAGACAGGCTTACTGCTGTAATCCCTTTCAATGACATGTCATCACCATAGATCTAACACAGGTTTACTGCTGTATTCCCTATCAATGGCATGACATCACCATAGATCTGAGACAGGCTTACTGCTGTGATCCCTATCAATGACATGTCATCACCATATATCTAAGACAGGCTTACTGCTGTAATCCCTATCAATGACATGACATCACCATAGATCTGAGACAGGTTTATTGCTGTAATCCCTATCAATGACATGTCATCACCATAGATCTGAGACAGGCTTACTGCTGTAATCCCTATCAATGGCACGTCATCACCATAGATCTGAGACAGGCTTACTGCTGTAATCCCTATCAATGACATGGCATCACCATAGATCTGAGACAGGCTTACTGCTGTAATCCCTATCAATGATATGTCATCACCATAGATCTGAGACAGGCTTACTGCTGTAATCCCTATCAATGGCATGTCATCACCATAGATCTAACACAGGCCTACTGCTGTAATCCCTATTCCCCATACCATCATCCTCCCATCTTCATCCTTTTATATGTAGAAATCTATTACATACCTGGTGGAGTGCAGTGCTCCTTTGTTGAACTTTTCTTCTGGTAATCTTTTGAAAATACACTCTGTGTGTGATTGAGGTCTCATACAGACCTATTCCCTGTAACCAGCTGGCTGCCTTTTGAAGGTACTGCTCATTAGCAGGTTATTGCCTCTGCACCAGTCTGTGGATAATATTTGCTAATTGCAACAAAAACAGCTGCATTGCACTATAGTTAGTCAATGGCATGCCACCACAATGCAATATATAAGGCCTTCATGTAGACCTGGGCCCCTTTCTTAGTTGGGAAGATGGGCATTACTGAGGTGTGATGACTACAGCTTTACAGAGGGTAAGTACCATACCTGTCAACTGTAGAGAGTTGTGCAGTAAGTTCACAGTTTCACCTCATATGTGTGGTCAGTGTCCTATGATATTGTACTGATCTGGCAGTTCACTGGCACATATTGTGGGTTGAAGTCAGTAATAGAAGACACACATTTGAATGTCAGACTTCATACCCATCAGAATATGCCTGCTAATGCAATATCTGTTATTCTGTCAACTTAGTATCTTTGCAGGAGTAAACTGTTACACGTGTCCATATCTCTGGGCCTTTGTCCCCTATTACATATGTCTGTGCCTGGATTCTTTGTTCTAGGGGGTTGGGAGGGATGGTAAGCCTGTAGCAGCTACCTTTACATACAGCTGTATTTGTGCTACAGGCTGCAGCTACTGCTGCAGCCTAGAACACATAGAGGGAAGTGTGAACACTTTGGAGGACAACAGGCTGTACATGCAACTGTGGCAGCTATGGCAGCCCTGTCATTATGGCAGAACCAGGGTAAGGGTACCCTGTACAGTCTGATTGAGGCATGTGATTAAGCTATGCCTGCTGTGCAACAGTGCCAATACCAGAGTAGTAGGTGACATATAGTTAGGCTACATGGATAATGCAGTGTGTCCCTACCTACAGGCCTTTGACTTGCAAAACTGGATAGCAGTTCATTAATTAGCAGTAAGCTGTGTGGATAAAGATTGCATGACTCAGTCCTTACTTGCAGTCTTTGCAATAATGTACTTGAACTTCAGCAGAAACATGGATTTGAACTATGGGCTGTGTGTGTGAAAATGTACTGAATGCAAGTCATTTAACAGGCTGAGCTGCTGAGTCATTTTTATTTATTTCCTCAATGACTTTTTTGTCCATAATATTTTCCTTATTATTATGTTTATATGAGTCTAATTTGTTTTGAATGTCTATTAATTCCTTGTCCCAAGATTTCCTTTTATTATTATACCATCTGATACTTTGTCCATATAAATATGATTTTAGAGCATCCCAAATGTAAATAATGGAGACGTCAGGTGTAGTGTTTAAGTCTAAGAAATGTTGCACCTCTGTAAGTATATAATCTTTATAATCTTTTAGTTGAGTTAGGTATGCTGGTATTCTTTTGATCTGAACATTATAAGTAATATTTACCATAAATTCGAAGACAATTGAATTATGATCTGATATAGGACATGAAATGATCTTAGAATTAATTAGGTCTGTTACCAGTTGGTTAGAAATAAAGACTCTATCTATTCTTGAATAAGTTTTATGTCTATTAGAAAAAAAAGTATATAGTAATGATTTAGAACCTGTCTGATTATTAATATCATTCAAATTATATAAATTAATGAAATCCTTTAAATGTTTTGCATTGGATGTGATTTTCGGCCACCAAACCAGGACGAAACACTAAAGGTGGAGGAGTGTCAATATTCACCAAGGATATTCACACCACCAGGCTAGTTGGCCAACACAATGTGTCTGAAATTCTCCAAGTGCAACTAACACTAGGTAAGACTGCAATCCAAATTGTAGCTTGCTACAGATCCCCCACCATACTCCAAGATTCTCACTACACCTTTCTAAATATACTGGAAAATATTAAGATAGAACCAAACACCCTAATACTGGGTGATTTTAACTACCCTGCTATTAACTGGGAAAACTACTCATGTCCCAACACATTTGCGCAACGGTTCTTGGAATTCATAAATTTTAATGCCCTGGATCAACTAATCCATAGTCCCACCAGGGGATCCAATATCCTAGACCTGGTCATTACCAACATGGGAAATCAATGCTCCATACCTATGGTCACCCCCTCGTTAGTCAGGTCTGACCATAAGCTAATCACCCTTAACATCCACATCCCACCCCCAACCCCCAGTAAAGAAACCACCATAAAAAACTTCTCCAAAGCCAACTTCATGCTACTCAAGTCAGAAGTGACAAACTTCATAACACCCATGCAGACGGGAACTGAAAGCTCAACTGCTGAATCCTACACTAAGGCACTGTACGAGCACATCCACTCATGCATGAATCGTGCCATCCCAAATAGAACCAAAATGCTCTCATCCAAAAAAAGGAAGCCAATCTGGTGGTCCCCTGCCATAAACAAACTTTACAACAAAAGGAAGAAATTTTGCAGAAAAGAGGAAAATCCCAGGATGCAAAAAACTCCCTTACTAGCCTCAGTAAGAAACTGAGATGCCTCATAAAATCCTCCAAAGCTAGTTAGCTAGCTATAAAATTGCCAAAGATTCCAAAGACAACCACAAAGCATTCTACAACTATGGCAAGAATCTAAATGGCAATGCTCAGATCTGCTCTGAGCTAAAACAGAATGGCCTTAAATATACTGATCCAAAGGATATTGCCAATATCCTGGCAGATCGATTCAGTGCCAACTTCACCCCCCTCTCACCCCCTAAATGGCACATCTCAATACTGGAAGATTGCCAAATTCCAGTAATAACGGCCACACAGGTAAAAATTGCACTCTCTAAAGCCAAGAATACAGCATCCATGGGACCAGATGACATCCCTGGCTGTGTACTACATGAACTACAATATGAACTGGCACCTCACCTAAGTGTCATGTTTAATCATAGCCTCACCTCAGGTTTTGTGCCCACTGAGTGGCGCAGAGCTACAGTTATCCCAAACCACAAGGGGGGATCCACCTTGGATCCCGAAAACTACCGTCCCATCAGTCTGACAAGCATTATCTGCAAGGCCATGGAGCGTATTATCATGGAACTTATAAACAAAGACATTGGCAACCTTCAAACACAGGACCCCACCCAGTTTGGGTTTGTGAAGGGCCGATCTTGTCTCCTGAACCTGATTGACTTCTTTGAATCAGTCTCCAGAGCCATGGACAAGGGTAAGGTGGTCCACACAGCCTATCTAGACCTTGCCAAGGCCTTTGACACCATCCCCCTCTCTGGAATCATAGATAAACTTACTAAGTTGGGCATTAATCCCTATGTCACCCAATGGGTTGCTAAATGGCTTACTGATAGAACCCACACTGTAAAAGTAGCCGACTCCAAATCCAGCTCCAGACAAGTGACAAGTGGAGTACCTCAGGGTTCAGTCCTGGGGCCGCTCTTGTTTGGCATCTACTTCTCTGAAGTACAGGTCAACACTAAGGGACTCTGGCTAACAAAGTTTGCAGATGACTGCAAACTGGGAGCCATTATTGAATCCCCAAATGATGTGGATACTCTACAAAAGGGCCTTACAGAAACAGATGCTTGGTGCCAGAGCCATGGGCTCAAGCTCAATGCCAAGAAATGTATTGTTATCCCCTTTGGGCTCAAGCTCAATGCCAAGAAATGTATTGTTATCCCCTTTGGGAAAAAACATGTATCCATGAATTACCATATAGGTGGCAGTACACTAAACACAGAAAGTGTGATAAGGGACTTAGGGACACAGGTGGACAGTGGTCTCACCTTCAATAACCATATCACCACAACAGTCAGGAAATCCTTCTATGTGGCACACCTCATCATGAAGGGCTTTTCATCCAGAAAAAAGGAGGTCATTGTCCCACTGTACTCATCCCTCATTAGACCCATTATAGAATACAACACCCCATTTGGTATGTACCTCTCAAGACATCTGCAACAACTGGAAAGGCCTCAGAAATACCTCACTAAAAGAATCACAGGCCTAAAGCAGATGCCCTACGCTGACCGACTTAAAAAACTCCAGCTATACTCTGTCGCATATTGTCTATTCAGAGGAGATCTCTGCTTAACATACAAGGCCATGTCAAACCCAGAGCTGTTGGACATGCTACACTTAAAGAAATCCCAATCCCTCAGAGCTACACGCTCCAGGGATCTAAACCTTGTCATCACAATAAACAAAACATGTTGGAGGGATAGGTTCCTGACCCAGAGACTCCCCAGACTCTGGAATAGATTGCCCATACATGTCAATCAGAGTGCCTCTTTGCACCTCTTCAAGAGGAACCTTGACAATTGGATGGGAGAAAGGAAATTCACCCCAGGGATCACGTCAGTCATGCTGCTAGACAGGGGTCCAGGAAAGTAAATAATGTGGGAAGAAATAGCCAGGGAATTGTTATGGCTAGGCTTGTATAGGCCCTAGGGCTGATAGCCTAGTACCAACCTATGAACCTATGAACCTATGTATGTGTACAGTACAGACACTAAACAGTTGACATGCCTTGGCTGGCAGGCATGGGAATAGAAACCAATAGCAGTGACTGCAGGTTATATCTGTGTAAAATGTATTAATTGGCTGCAGAAACTGTTAACAGACACTCCAGGCATACAGCCATATGGGGATTATACATTTTACTTCTGACTCAACATTGCTGATGAACACATTCTTGCTAATGACTTTAACAGTCTGTCACATCTAAACACATACTTACCTACTCATAATATGAGCTACCTTACCCATTTACCTGCAGTTCCTGTGGAAAGAGAAATTGTGAGCATTATGTGATTGCTGCTGTAATATTTACTGCTACATACCACTGGATTTGAACCCTGGACTGTGTGTGGCAAAATGTATTGTATACAGAGCATTTAACAAACTGAGCTACTGAGTCTCTGCTGAGTACTGACTGATATTTCCTAGAGCTCACCTGGAGCCAAAATATGACCTGGTAGTGCAACTACAGTGTTATACTAGACTGCAGTGACAGTAGAATGCACATGCATGAAATGCAAGCATAATGCAGATAGTAGGTAAGCTATATTTCAGTATCATATCTGTGAAGTCAGCAAACAACATCAGCTTATGGAGTGGGCTACCTCACCCATATACATAGCATCATGTGACCAATACTGGCCTACAGACAGCCTTGAACAGTACTTATAGGTCTATATTAGCTATTCGAACAACCAGACTGTCGACTAACCTTTAATCTACACATATGTGTTGAACCTGCACTTCAGCAAACGGCCAAATCATTGATTTCTTTCTAAGGGAAAGAAATTGGTAGGTCAACTAAGCATGGCACATTATAACAAACACTATAAAGTGGGGGGCTTCACACCCCACACCCCCCAATGTGGGGGGCTGTGCCCCCCACATATACCCTAACTAAATATCTAAATATACTAACTCAGAGATTGCAGTACACTTGGGAAAAGGGCAGATTTAAAAGAATGGCCACCCAATTTCTTTCTCTTGGAAAGAAATCGATGATTTGGCTATTCGTTGAAGTGCAGGTTTGACACATATGTGTCAATTAAAGGTTAGTCAACATTCTGGTTGTTCAACTAGGTAATATAGATCCTACTTATACTCTATCTCATCCAGTAATGGCACCCTTATATCCCCTGACTCTACCACCAAGCTGCTAGGTGTCATGATTGACAACAGCCTTACCTTTGATTGTCACATCAATAATACCATTAAAACTGTAAACAGAAAATTGGACTCCTTCTACAGAATTAAAACATTCTTAACCCCTACAGCCAAAGTTACACTTGCCCACTCTCATCTTATTTCCACTCTTCTCTATGCCTCACCTATCTACACTAACCTGAAGAAAAATAATCTCTCTAAACTGGCTAACACTTACAATAGTATCGCTAGATTTGTTATTGGTAATCAATTTAGAACTCACCACTGTCTGAACCTACAGCAACTTCACTGGCTTGAATTAAAAAACATGCTGCTACTTTCCCAACTTACCTTTGTACATAAGGTATTCTATCAACCTAATAACACACCTGTACTTGCCAAGCTTTTTACCCCTTACTCTAACCTTAATTCACTTCGCTCCTCAAGCAAACTTCTAGTAACTTTAGCCAAATCTAATAACTTTGCTGGTGACTCCCTTTTCTCCAACACCATTGGCAAATACTGGAATCAGCTTCCTACTGAACTTACATCTCCAAAAATACAAATTCCATCTCCTGCTCTTTTTAAACAAAAACTTAGAATTTACCTTAAAAAACACTGGTTATGCCCCTGCGTTAACCCCGACTGAAACTCTGATTTCCACAACTTCCTCTCCTTTTCTCTCTCCCTCTCCTTTATACCTTCTAATTACTTTAGTGGTTTACTACCTCCACTTTAAAAATGTTACCTCACAACTATCCTCCCTCCAAATGGTAACTCTTCTAATTCACAAATAATTCAGATAGTATATGAATTTAACTAATTTTGTTTACTCTACATTTTCTATTAATGTCTTTTCTTTTTACACTATCTTTTTATATTTTAAATGTTAAATAATGTTAAATAAAATTGTCCTTTCTTTTATATGACATGTATGTGGAATCCTATGATGTAATATTGTATATTGTCTATTCCCATCATACATTATTCTTTTCAGTTTTTGTATATTATGTAACTATTTTGTCTCAATGTGGAGCTTTTCTCCCCGGGCCTCTGCTGAAAATGGAAATATATCCAGTCAGACTAGCCCGGTTAACAAATGTAAAATAAAATAAAATAAAATAAATAAAATAATTTTCAGCCATTAGATTTGCATTCTGCAGCTATTACAGTATTATATTTGACTGCAGCATCTTACCTTACAGCCTGAATGCATACAGCTCTACTGCAATGGTTACAACACAATCCTGATGTACACCAATTTCCTTGGTGTTACTGGTATTGTTTCAAGCTTTTATTGCAGTACACTTGGCATTATTCCTTTATTGCAATGCAGCTCTAATTCCACATTTATTGCACTACAAACTTTACTGGATATACTTTAATTCATTTATTAGTATTGCTTCATGTTTTTATGCAGCACACTTGCCATTATTCATTTACTTGAAATACAGCTCTAATTCCACAGTTATTGCACTAGAAAACTTAACTGTGTATACTTTAATGCAGTTATTGATATTGTTTCATGTTTTTATTGCAGTACAGTTGGCATTATTCATTTATTGCACTACACCTCTAAGTCCACATTTATTGCACTACAAACTTTACTGTATATACTTTATTGCAGTTGATGCTTTACTCTTTCTTGCTTATTTCACTACAGTTAACATAATACTGTACATCCATACTCATCACACTCACAGCACAGCCTGACCAAGTGCCAGGCATGCGATTCGACATTGCGAGCCCTCTCAGCTGTAGTTGTTGGAAGAGAAGAGCACCATTATGCATACCAATTATGCAGACATTCAGAGTACATATTGGTAAAACAGAGGAAAACGTACTTACATACTTGTGGGACATTCCCTGCCCTTGCTTCTTGGACCGAGGTGTCCAAGAGTCCCCTCTTCCATCTTTTTAGGTCATCATGGTGGTGACAACACTGCTCACCTGTGCGAGGGATACCAGTGGCACTGGTGAGATCTCTGGCCAGCCAGTCCCTGGCCTCTGCCTTATACTCTGAGCCCTGGAATCCGCCCTGCAGCAGCCTGTCATCATAGTTTTGCACAAGGAGTCCAACCATGACCCTGGACTCCAGAATGTCCCAATGCTACACCCAAAAGCATTCACCATCATCACCGCCTGCCATTGTATACCATCAGTGACAGAACTCCAATGGGTTCTGCTGTATTCCTGCCTATTGGGATTAATATAGGCTGTTTTCCCACCCTTACATGTCATTGGGCAACATTCAAAAAAGTGCCATGTTGCTTAGCACAGCACAAAGCACCGCAGCTGAGCTGAGAAGTAAGTAAACTGGCAGAACCATAGTCTTAGCAGAGCTTAGCAGTGAGTAAACCAGCCAAGCAGAGCCAAGCAGGGCACAAACATTGTCAGCCATTACCAAGTTTATGCGGTACTTAGCAGATCTAAGCATAGTAGAGCAGATCTTAGCAGAGCACAGCGGGGATATCTTTTATAAAAAAATGCATAATATGTATATCAAAATTAAATACAACCCTTCCATGTACTCAAACCCTGGACCTACTGCACATGAAGCCATAACTCATCCCATTTAGCTACATGGATATTAAGAAATCCTGTATACCTTCACATATACCACTGAGCTACCTGTAAGCAGTGTTGAACACCATGCTGTGCTGCAAAAACACACTTAGACACACTTAAACACACCTTTAAATAAATAATTAATTACATCTGGTTTCTATTTTTAGATGTCTGCCAGGTGTCTGCTATCTTATATGCGAGCACAGCTTGGCATTGCTGCAGTCTGCACCACACCACACAAGCATGCTTTAAAAAAAATAAAATAAAACATAGGAAAAAAAATTAAAATAACACAATAGAAATTGCAGGGAGTCTCATACTCATCTGTAGCCATGGTTAGCACTACACCTCTCCCTACACTGATTCAATAACTGTGTTCCTCGGCTCTCCTTCGGCAACATGCCATCATTAATATGCATGGCTTACTGCTGAGGGGAAACTGTGACCATGAACATGGACCCATTCCCTGTAGGCCCTACACAGTGCCTACATGAATTTTATTAAATTCTGGGGTATGTCTTTTTTTTGGATGATATACTTCTACATTAAAATAACCATCACTAAGCCTGCTCTAAGATCATGAAAATGATGGAGACGTATGGCCAAGCTTCTAATTATAAACTAATAGTGATAAAAATCAACACACTTTACATTTACATCATGTATGTTTCAGATTTTAATAATTTAGCTCCTAAAGCTAATTTGCAAATTGATGAGCTTAAATATTAAAATGTCATACACAAAGTTCATTCATGTTCATAGGTTGATAGGTTCATGGGTATTTACTAGGCTAACAACCACAAGGGACTTTTTAAGCCTAGCCACACATCCCAAATCTCTCACAAGTTCTGGTACCCTTTATAAGTGTAACCAGGGGTTAGTGAGATGAAACATGTATACGTACAATCCTGAGAAATTAATCATTTACAGGGTGCCTGTGTCCATTAGAGACATAGGTGCCAAACCAGGGATGAATTTCCTGCTCCACATCAAATTGTCCAAGTTACACTTGAATTTTGTTAGGGAGGAACTCTCTTTCACATGTATAGGGAGCCTGTTTCAGAAAAGGGGTAGTCTCTGGGATATATGCTGTCTCTCCAACAGGCCCTATTTATATTACAGGCAAAGTTTAAGTATTTAGAATGGATAATGCTCATGCTGTTTGTTTTGTAGATATGCAGGTGGTCCATCAAAGTGGGGTATGACAATGCCTTGTATTCCAGGCATAAATCTCCCCTGGTAGCCTACAGGACACAGAATACAGGGATAGGGCCTTGACTGAGGTCTTCAAAGGGCATGTTACTTATGCCCTGTATTCTTTTATGAAGAGCCTCTGTGGACATTCCAGTTGTTGGATATGCATACCAAAGGGGACACTGTACTCAGTGATAGGACTGTTAAATGCCAAATACTGTGAAACAATGACTTGCTTGGACCTAGATGCCATACCTTTGTTTATAAGTTGCACAACAGAGAATGATTTCCTCACTACTGTAGACATCTGATGGTCAAAGGTAAATTACTATCTATGTGTGTCCCCAAATCCCTGACTACTGGGTCAACACTTAGGGGTATGTTATCAATATGATTGTTACAAGGGATGGATGACTTCCCAAAAGATAGTATTATACATTTCATGGAATTTAGTTTTAGTCCATGGCTCTTACACTAGTTGCTTCTCTGTGTCAGCCGTTCCTGGTGAATATTTGTGTGAGTGGGGGATTCAATAATAGCTCCCAATTTGCAATCATGTGCAAATTTAGTCAGCAAGAGACCACTGATATTGGCCTTGACTTCAGAGAAGTAAATCCTAAAAAAGAGCGGTCCAAGGACTGATCCCTGAGGAACTCCACTTGTGACTGGTCTCTTTGTAGAGGTGCAGTACCCAGTTCTAACTTCCTGGGTCCTGTCTGTGAATGAGCTAGCTATCCATCAGATGACATAAGGGTTTTGCCTAACCTCTTGAGTTTGTCAACAATGCCTGAGTGGGGTATTGTGTCAAATGCCTTGGCCTGATCAAGGTAGGCAGTGTGAACCATTTTGTCCTCACCCATTGCGTTGATGATCTTCTCAAAGAAGTCTACCAGGTTGAGTAGGCATGACCTGCCCTTGGCAAAATCAAATTGGGTTGGGTTCAGTGTCTGGAGGTTGTATATGTCATTATTGATCATTTCCATGATAATTCTTTCCATGGCTTTCCATATGAGACTAGTGGACCTATTGGTCTGTAGTTTCCAGGGTCTGTAGATGGCTCACCTTTGTGAAGAGGGATGACTGTTGCTGTTCTCCATTCCTGCAGCATGAAGGCTGTTTGGAAGCTACAGTTAAATAGCAATTACAGAAGGACTGATAGGTTATTTTTTATGCTATTTAGAAGACATCCTGGAATATTGTCTGGGCCCATTGAAGCAGTGTTCTCGGCCTTAGAGAGAGCATTAAGAACCTTATCCCTAGTGTTGGTATGGGGAGTTATATTGATGGTATTTCCTGAGGGAAGGTAGAGGGGGGAGGGAGTGATAAAATTGGAGCTGAATTTGTCAGTCAGTAGGTTTGCTATATCTTCAGGTTCAGTATAGGTGGCTCCATTTACAATGAGCTCTGCATACAATTGAGTATTGCCTTGGAGGTTGTGGACATAGCTAAAGAATGTCCTAAGCATGTCCTTGGCATAGGAGGCCAAATTTCAAATTTGGCTTTGGTAGATTTTATTTGCCCTCTGAGTTGTTTGTTTAGGTTGCTGCACCTCCTAATTTTTGCCATGATTTCTTCCTCCTGTTATACAGCCTGTTGATTTTGTGATTCCACCAGGGTGGATTGTTTTTTGAGTCAGTTCTGTACTTCTTCCTGGTTGATATAGCTGCCTCTCTGCAGCTATTAACATGCTTGTCTTGGGTATCTGTGAACAGTTCTGCATAGGCAGCAGTCTTCTCAGGGTTTATGGGGGCTTGAAATCTTGCTAGGCTATCACTTAATAGTAGGAAATTAGCCTTAGAGTAGTTCCTGAATATTCCAGGGTTTGCTGGCTTTCCAAGTTTTATTTTTACTTCAAAGGAGACCACTTTGTTGTCTAACTTAACCAGGGATGACAATACACTAGGTGGTTGTGCAGCACTGTCCCATATTAGTGAGGACAAGATCCAATATGGTTTCACTCAAGTTGGTGTATTGACAATTTGGTCCTGGGAGTTTGTGTTTAAAAAATCCAGGAATCTCTGTGCCTGTACATTTAGTGTCATATATGATTCACAGTTAATACTGGGGTAATTAAAGTCACCCATGAATATGGTATTGGGTTGGGATGATAAGTGTTTCCAGTAAGTTTAAATAGATGTTATGGGTTTCCCCTGGATCTACAGCATGCAAGGAAGTGGTATGAGATTTTGCCTATGATGATTTGAACTTGGAGAAGCAAATGCACATTGTACTATTTGACCATCCTGGAGGTATATTTATTTTTTATGTAAACTGAGATACCTCCACCTTTAGTCCCTGTCTATGTAGCAGCTGGTCTACATATGTCAAAGGCATTATAACTTTCCACTGTCGGTGTGGTTTCCACAGATTTAAACCATATCTCAGTTACTGCACAGACATCAGCATTCTCTAGGGTGAAGTGAGTTTCTAGGAAGTAGAGTTTTGTGTTTAGACTCCTAGGATTGAACGGTAATACCTATAGACTTTCTTGGTTTTGATTTTCTGGTAAACCAGCATGGTATGTTGATCATCCCCTTCCATGCTGACAAATATTGCACCCCCCTAGAATGACACCATAAAATAGGCCAATTATTAAAGTCATTCATCTTTGGTTCGTATTATGGCATCATCCTTGGAAAAGGCAAAATGCTGATCAATGCCAGTCTCATACCAGCCTGGGACACATATTCCAAGAGCTGCGTGAGGTCTCTCTTCATATAGACTGGAGAGGTATGTCTCATGTCATTTAAACACACATGAACTATGACTGTGTTATACTGGTACTTGTGATCCAATGACCCGAATGCATGTGTAATGTAGCAGATCTTGGCCCCATAACAAGCAACTAACTGTGACTTTCTCCTTACTCAGCCTGGTGAGATGGACATAAATGTGTCTTACAATGAAGTCTCCAATGACTAGAATGTTGGATTGTGTGGTGGCTTGTCTTATGGGCTTAGATGTAGAGGTTCCATGAGATGTGTCTTTCTGTCTTGATGTGAGTGTTGTTTTGAAAGAGTGAATTCCATGCTGCTGAGGGTATTTCTTATGTGCACCTCATGTAGGAAGTCTTTGGGGTTTCGGAAGGTTACATTTAAGTGCCTCAGCATATGTGGGTCTATATGTCTGCTTTGAAATGTGTGTGAAGGGTGCAGCATGCATACTATTGACAACCTTAGTGACATCAGGAGTGCTTTTATATGAGCGCTTTGCCTCCAGTGACATTGTGTAAATATATCTCTCACACACCATATCAGTTTGTTTGAGAATTTGCTGGTTTTCAGTGAACATGAGGCAATTTCTACATTGCCTCAGGATTCCTATATTCACCACCTTAGAAATGGAGGTAGTGGAAAAGTTCACATCCATGGCAACATACCCTTTCTTATTGATTAGACAGTTAACCTGAGAATATATAGTAATGTCAGGAGTATCCCGTTTGCAACTCTGGGGGCAGTGCTTGTCATTGCAAAGGAGTTGTGCTGTATGCATCTAGGTATTGATGAAATTTCAGTGGTACATTTACAGGAAAAATGTCAACTCAAGGTGTCTGAATCTATACAGGGCAGTGCCAATCAGTTTTAGGGAAACTAAGTAGACTCTTTTGACTTATGAATGAAGTATTTAGGCTGTTATTCCGAAGTTAGGTTAGACAGCAGGATATCAAACAGTATTTACTGAAAGGAAATAATTAGCTTGTCAAGAGTGATGAAAGGGGGGGGTCACCTGAATGGCTACTGCCTGGCTATGTCTAGTGCTGGTCTAACCACAGGTTCCCACTGCTGGGACACAATGCTGCATTGCTTCTTCTCTCACCAGAAGCAAAACAGTATCACCAATCCCAAGAAGAGAAACAGGCCACAAGCTCTTTGGTGATCCACAGTCTTTTCCCAGGTGATGCAAGGGTCTGTATGCTTGTTGTAGCCTTTTCCTGCTAGATGCCTTGAATAGCATCCAGACCAATGAGAAAGGTCAACCACAAACACTCAGTGCCCAATCAGAAATGGTCAGGAATCAATGCATTCTGCTCCTTCTGTCACCAGGACAAAAATACAAGCAGAAATTCCAAGCTGGTGCCTATGAAGCAGTTATTAGGCTTTCCTATGATCAGCAGTCTCAAGGAAATAATGCCCCTATGCTTTGTCTCTCACCTGATGCAAAACAGAAGCACTAATCCCAAGATGACAACTGACAGGCAGAATGTGGACTCTGGTAATTGGTGGTCTTGGAGTAAATGTTGCAGACTTTAAAGGTAAGATGGAAAAATGGTTTAATATCCTACGAGCTGCAGTGTGCACTAAGCAGAATGATATGAAAAAAGGGGTAACTTAAACTTTAGCCATCTAAGTGGAAAGCCACTAATTTTAAAAGAGCAATATAGATTGGAAGGGGTGGGCACTTTGTATTCTGGTTCTATGGAATACAGTGGGATGGCCAATATATTTAAATAGTTGAAGGGGAGTGATTTCACAAAATGATAATTTTGTGCTTACTCACAAAGCCCATGGAAGATGAGAGGGAAGGAGCTACGTGTTCAAATTAAAATAAGAGTCAGGCAGCTAGAAAGACAGTTGAGTTTAAAAATACAACAAAACTTAATTTCCGTGTAACTCACAACAGACACAGCTGTTCAACTTAATTTAACATATTAATTTACTAAAATAAGAGACAGACTACTATGATGGAACCTTTCTAGAAACAGACTGAATAGTAAAAAAAAAATCATTATATACAAAAATAAATCTAATTATCAAGAAGCCAAAAAATGCTCCAACTAAAGTAAATAAGCAACTCCAAATCCTGATCAAATCAACCAAAGCTAGATATGAGGTAAAAATAGCCACCCATGTGAAAGATAACCAGAAAAGTACTTTAACTATATTAGAAGTTTCAGAAACAATGCCCAGCATTGTGTATAGCTAGTAGTAAATACCATGTACTCAGACCCAGAGGGCATAGCTAGTCTACTAGCTAAATATTCTGTTCCAACTTTACCCCTCCTCCAATATTCTTAGATCAAATACCAACATCTACCCTACCCCTACCCCAAATCTCCCAAGCAGAAGTTATCAAGGCATTATCTAAGGCCAACAATGCTATGTTTATGGGGCCAGGTAACATAGCACGTCACCTACTAGCTAGCATGAAACATGAAATGCCACATGATCCCCTCCAGAGGCTACTCAACATTAGTCATAGGAGGTTACTAGGCTGATGACCATACAGCCTTTACAAGCCTAGCCTTGTTATGCCCGTATTCTATAAATGACCATGTCAGATGGACTATGTTTGTAACACAGTCAATGATCAGCATGGACTGCCCCTGTCCATGAGAGACATATGTGCCACTGTTAGAATGAATTTATGCTGTCTCATCCAAATGTCCAAGTTTTGCTTAAATAGGGTCATTGAGGAGCTTTGCTTCACGTGAACTGGGACTTTACTCCAGAGCAGTGGCAGTCTCTGGGAGACATATCTGTCTCTCCAGCATGTTTTGTTAATGTTACATGCTAGGTTAAGATCCCTGGAGTGAATGAATCTTTTCCATTTTACTTGCGGATGTGTAGCATTTCCATTAGGGCAGGGTCAGAGACTTTTCTGTATGCCAGGCACAAGTCACTTCTCAGCAGCCTATAAGACACAGAGTACAGTGACAGGGCATTCAGTCTATCCACACAGCTCATGTTTTGAAGCCCTTATATTTTCTTGGTAAGAAACCTTTGTTGTCTGTCCAGCTGCTGCAGGTGTCTGGTGTGGTACATTGTACTCTATTACTGTTCTCATGAGGATCAGGTACAGAGGAGTTATAACATCCTCAGTCCTGGATGTGATGCCCGTACTTATGAGGTGTGCCCTTACCACTACAGACACTTGGCGATCATGTTTAGCTTGCTATCAACATGTGGTCCCAATTCTTGCACCACTGGGGTTGAGCTTAGGGGAGTACAATATATATTGTAATTTGTAGGGAAAACCATTTGCCAAAGGAGATAATAATGCACTTTTCTACGTTTAGTTTGGGTCCATGGATTTGGCACCAGTCGTTTGTCTGTGTTAGCCCCTTTTGTAATATGTTAACATCATTTGCAAACTCAATGATTGCACCCAGTTTGCAGTCATCAGTGAACTTGGTAAGCCACGCATCATGTGATTTCATCTGGACTCCCAAGAAATAGATTCCAAACAATAGAGGGTCCAGCACAGATCTTTGTGGTAGAGGTGGAATCCCCAACTTTGATTGTATGCATTCAGTTGGTGAGCCAGTTGGCTACCCTTCTAGTGAAGTATGGGCTGACTCCTAGCTGGGAGAGTTTTTCAGTGATACCTGATTGGGAAATTGTATCAAAAGCCTTGGCTAAGTTGAGAAAGGTGATATGTACTGTTTTGCCTTCATCCAGGGCTTTGGTGACATTCTCAGAGAAATACACCATAGGTTCATAGGTTCATAGGTTCATAGGTTCATACTAGGCTATCTGCCCGAGGGCATTTACAAGCCTAGCCCATCGTTTTGTGGCTTACGCCACCCCTTAAGTATGGGGAACTATACCCATTATTTTGCTGTGCCCCTGTCGAGCAGTGACACTGAGGTAATCCCTGGGGTATATTTGCGATCTCCCATCCATTGGTCAAGATTTCTCTTGAACAAGGCCAGCGAGGTGCTCTGCCTCACATATACCGGGATTTTGTTCCACAGCATAGGGAGTCTTTGGGTGATGAATCTATCCCTCCAGCACGTCCTGTTAATAGCCGTGTCGAGGCCAGGTTTAATAAACATGATATACCCTTAACAAAGCCAAATTGTGTGAGATTAAGAGTTTTAAGGTCACCTATGTCTTTGTTAATAAGGTCCAAGATGATTCTTTCCATGGCCTTGCAGATAAGGCTGGTTAGGATTATGGGTGTATAGTTCCCAGGGTCGGTCAATGGACCCCCTTTGTGCAAGGGAATTACTGTTGCTGTTTTTCACATTCAGTTCTTAGGCTGTTGTTCAAGGGAGTGCCAAGTGGTTCTGCAAGATCCTGTTTTAGGCTGTTTAGTAAGCAGCCTGGAATGCTATCTGGTCCCACTGAGGCTGTGTTTTTGGCCTTGGAGAGTGTAGATATAACCGGCTGTTTGGAGCTACTATGTAGAGGACTGGTAGTTGGTATGCTTTGGGGTATGGCAGGTGGGGGCAGAGAGTTGAAGTTTGTGCCAAATGTGTCAGTTAGCAAACTGGCAATTTCCTTAGGTTCAGTATGAGTGGTACCATCCATTACTAGTTCAGCAGAAAGCTAGGCCTTCCCTTTTAGATTTCGAATGTAGCTAAATAATGTCATACAATTATCCTTAGCTAGGGAGGCCAATTTAGCTTCATAATTAGCTTCAGAGGACTTTACAAGATATCTGATTTGCTTGTTTAAGCTGTGGAGGGTGTTCTACCTCTGCTAAGTCAGTTTCCTCTTGTTCTTAGGCATCAGTTTCTTTTTCTTGTTATATAAACTATGTATACTTGAGGTTCACTATGGTGACTTGTTTTTTTGAGGACCTTGGTTTGATCTGTTCAGTTACAGCCAAATTTATAGAGTTGTATAAGTGTTTATATAGGGTACCCATGTACACCTCTGCATAGGAGTCTTTCTTGGCCGTGTTAGCAGGGGGTTTGAAACTATTTATACCATTGGTTAGTAGGCTGTAGTTTGCTTTGGGGAATTTTTTCATTATTTTATCTGTTGTGGGGTGAGGTACAATCGTTACTTGAAAAGTGACTGTTTTATGATCAGACCTTATCAGGGAGGTCAACACACTGGGGGTAGTGCAGTGAACCCCCCCCCCATGTTGGTGAGTACTAAGTCTAGGACAGTTGAGCCCATTGTGGGGGTATGGACTATTCCAGAGCATTTGTATTGACAAAATCGAGGAACCTCAGGGTGAGTGTGTTTGTGCTCATATATGTCTCCCAGTCTATGGAAGGATAGTTGAAATCTCCCGTGACCAAAATGTTTGGTTGTATAGCAAGTGAATATAGTAAGTCCAGGTAGGCAGTGTTTTTCTCTTGGTTCATGGTACAGGACCCATATCTATCAGTGATGTAGAAGGGGGTTTTACTTACAGTTAGTTGGACTTGGAGTAGCTGAAGAGAGGTGTATCGTTTGACCAGTTTCAAGGTATATTTGTCCTTAATGAAGATGAATAGACCTCCGCCTTTGGTTCTTTCACACTCATTTTGAGGTTTGAACATGGGGAAGGCATTGTAGCCTTGCATGGCTAGGGTGCTCTCTATGGCCTTGAACCATGTCTCAGTGACTGCACAGACATCAGCATCTTCCAAGGTGTGGAGTGCTTCCAGAGAGTGGAGTTTCCTATTTAGACTTCTAGCATTAAGCAGCAAAACCTGTGTTTGTCTCGAGTGGATTTATTACATCGGAAATTTTGTTGTTGTGACGTTGCCTAAAAAAAGCAATAGGAGGAAGGCAAGAACCTTTGTCACTAACTGAAATCCAAGAGGCAACAGGTGAAAACAATCCCTGAAAAAGCAGCGTGATCTGTTGACCTTGTCTTCCCGGCTGACACATGCTGGATCCCCCTGGATTGACATGAGAAGCTAAGTCAATTATTCTAGTCAATCATTTTTTGTTTATATTGTGGCAGCATCCTGGGTGAAGGTAGAATGTTGCTTAGGGAATGTTGCTTAGGGCTAAGGACATGCCTGCCTGGGACACATAATTTGAGAGTTCAGTCATGTCTCTCTTCATATATTCCAGTGAGTTATGTCTCAAGTCATTCACCCCACATGGACTATGACCGAGTCATACTGGTACTTGTAGTGTACAAAGTTAATTGCATGTGTGATTTTACTGATCCTGGCACCTGCCAGACAGCTAACCGTGACCTTCTCCTTGTCCAGCCTGGTGAGGGGTACGTCTGCGTGTCTCACTATGGAGTCGCCTAGGACCAGGACGTTTGGTTTTGAGGTGTTTGGCCTTAGGGATTCATTAGCTGAGACACTGATGTGTGTATTTTATTATGTGTAGTGGATTCTGTTGGCTCTGCAGTGTGGGCAATAGGTTTATGATTGGGAAGTCTCTAATCTTTTGGTAGGCTTCTAGTACCTCCACATATGTGCACTGTATGCTTGCTATGTGCAACCGGTGAAGTGTGTGTGCTAACAACCTGTCTGATGTCTGGCTTGTTGTCACTTGAGAGAACTGATTCTAGATTCATAGTATATATACATCTATCACATACTGTATTTGTTTTAGGAGTAAGTGTTTCTCAGTAAACATAAGGCAATTACTTCACTGACTCAGGAAGCCCATGTAAATCAGGCTGGCTGGAGAAATGGTGGAAAACTGACCATCCATTATAGCAGGATTATACCTTAATTACTATAGTGGAGTGGGCTAGTTAGACTCTATTTTGCTCTAGGATTAACAAGAGGGTCTATTCTGTAGTAGGCTAGGGTTAAAAACCGCAACAATGTTTCTCAGTGCACAATTAAGTTGCTCGTAGAGCAGCAGGGGAATTTTGGAGGGTTCACTAGCAGATATCTAGGGAAAATATTCTTTCTAGGCAGTTGCATCTATGCACGGCAGTGTTAAACCCTGTTGCATAGTGCACAACTATGTGCAAATGTGAGGCTTAAATACAAGCAAAGTTAAACAGTTTTAACACAAACTAACCAATAGGAAAGCCCAAAACTGAGCCTTTTTACAGCAGTCCCCAACTCATATGGGTGCTGGTCTACACACGTCTGTTATAAGGGTGCAGGAGGGATTTTCTTAATGTAAAATGGCTGGTTTTAGTGCTCAGGTGATACTATGCCATCTAGATTTAGCAGGTTTGAATCTAACCTATGCAAAATAAAGCAAAGATATTACAAAATTCAAAGTGCAGAATAGCAGTCTGAACAGTAAAAAACAGCAGAAATGAAGCAATAATTCAGTTAAATATAGTTCACAAATTGCAATGCAGGTATAAAATATACATATTTTTCAGTTGAATTCAGTCGGTGCCTTGGATTTCTGTTCAGATGCACTCTAGATCTCTGGTTAAAGTTGCTAAACTCTGAGCAGCTCCAGTAAACTGAGGAGGCTGTGCCACAGACTTTGTGCTGGATGAATGGAGGACAGGAACAGTCATTTACTTGCACAAAGCTGGGGCTACAACATATTTTGGTAATTACACAGCCATAAGCCTAATCAGACTCATGTGAAAGTCTATAGAAAGGATTATTAGAGAATTAATAAATAGGGATATAAGTCACCTGCAGATCCAGTTCAGATACTTCAAAGGCTGTTCCTGCCTACTTAATCTTGTTGACGTCTTTGAAAAAGTTACCGAGGCAATGGATGAGAGCAAATCAGTACACACTGCCTATCGGGACCTTGCAAAGGAATGTACAATTATCTCACAGTCAGATATCATAGATAAATTGTTCTAGCTAAATGTTAATTCCATTGTAACTCACTGAATAGCAAATTGGATCATAAAGAGAACACAAGAAGTATAGGTGGGGGAACAACCTCCTCCAAAAGACGTGTGACTAATGGAGATCCCCCAGGTTCAATCCTTGGGACAATTCTATTTGGTATTTACTTCTCAGAGGCCAATGCAAATGTTAAGGGATTGTGGATGAGTACAAACGTTATGTGATCAAAAACTCCTCAGAGGACACCATGATCCTTCACCAATGCTTTTCCCAAGCAAACAGCTGGTGTGAAAATTATATGCCAAAAAATTGTGTAATCATATCCTGTGACAAGCATGTCTCCTTTTATAACTGTCACACTGACAAAAAAACACTGAAAATTGATGCTCTAGTTAGAGATCTGGTAACCTATACTGAGAATGAACTGTCTTTTGACCACCACTTATCCACTATCTTAAGGAAGTCCTTTTTCATTGCACAGCTTATATCACAGAACATCGCATCCAGACCCAGGTATGTAATTGTTCCTGTGTATGTGGTGCTCATTAGGCCAAATCTGAGAATATAATACCACTTTTGGAATTTATCTGTTCAAACACTTGTCACAGCTGGAATGACCACAATGCTTCTTCTTTAGAAAAAAAAAGCAAAACAAATCAGGGGTCTCAGACATGACACTGCCAGCCCACCTATCTGAAATGTTGTAAATAATCATGTCATTTGTGAATATTAGTATGATTCATATGCTTGTCTTAACAAATGTAAGAAAACTATATGTTATGTGTATATTAAACTACTGGTGCAGAAGTGTTTGTAAAGTACTGAGCTAAAATGTAACCACAGTGTACCGTACTGGAAAAGAACAGAAATGTTTATAAACTATATACCTATGCAAATGTATGTTTAAATAGTAGAAGCTGGAACATACAGAGTTAACTTGCCATTAAGAAAATAAGTGAATTGTTTTACAATGTGCTATAAAAAGTAGTTTCAGTGCAGCAAGCAGACACAATGTCTAGAGCTAGAAGTTTCTTTCTATTGTTTTGGAGAGAAGTAATTACTAGGGCTAATGTAAAAGTATATAATTGTTTTACTACTTCTAGTTCTGAGCCAACATCTGAGAGATATGTATTTTTCACTGAGAAATGTTATATTTTGTTAAGTTTCTGTTAGCCTGGGAACTGAAGGCAATTGACAAAGAATGATGTCATCCGGGCTAACCCAGGTTAATGTTTTGATATTAATTTGGGAACTCTCAGAGACTGTGCATTTTGTATCATCTTGGATCAAGAAACATTTACTCATCATCAGCAGTACATTTGCCTTGCTCTGTAAGTAAGTTATTTAGGGAATAGTATATTTTAGATATAAATAGGAATATAGCAATGATTAGTTTAGATGTTTTCTGTATAGGTTCATAGAAAACTATGAATGTTTTTTGTATTTATTTGAGACTGTCCTGCACTGTTGTTTTAAACTATTTCCTGTGATTCTGAACACTGTAGTTACTGTGTTGATGAGTATTGTCTTATTTTTTTTTTATTTATTATTAAATATATTCAAACCTTTTAATTGTGGATGGTTTGTTTAGAGATATTTAAGTTAGTTAGAGTACTTGCATATGTATTTGGTTACATTGTACAGACCACTCCTAAATAGCCTTGAAAGTCTTGGTCACACTTACCATTTGGATAATAGTAACATTGCACATTATTGCACAGTATGATTGGACACTATTTGGTAAGGGCCTTAGAGTAGCTGATAAGTAAGAGTGGCTGGTGGCAGCTGGTACTACCATATAGTCTGGGCAGAAGAGGGCATAGCTAGTAAACCTGTGCCAGCCTTTGCCAGGTGTGTTTGTATATCAATCAAATCTCAAAGTGTGTGTGTGTGTGTGTGTGTGTGTGTGTGTGTGTGTGTGTGTGTGTGTGTGTGTGTGTGTGTGTGTGTGTGTGTGTGTGTGTGTGTGTGTGTGTGTGTCTGTGTGTGCGTGTGTGTGTCTGTGTGTGTGTGTGTGTGTGTGTGTGTGTGTGTGTGTGTGTGTGTGTGTGTGTGTGTGTGTGTGTGTGTGAGCTACTTGGGCAGGGGCACAAAGCACTGTTTGGACAGAGAGGGTGCTGGAGGTCTTATCTTGGCCACTTGGCTGAGATCTTAACGATATAACTGTGCCAGTGGGGAGTCTTATTGGGGATCTGGAAAAAGAGGAAGAAACCATCCCAGACTGACTGTGATCTGTGTGTGCTTTTAAAGGAAATTGTACTTTACTGTGTGTGTGCTTGTCATCCTCCCAATGTGTGCATCCCTCACTGGTGCTAGTGGTGAGGATTGAGACTCCTTGATTATTGGCCCAGTGTAGGGACGTCACATCAATAATAAAATCTATGCAGACCACCTCAATGTCTTGTCTCTCCTCTTGGTATCATACTGGCTACTGAGAGGTGTTCTGTGCATATAGAGCTCCAAGCGACCCTTTTCTCTTAGCTATATTACACATTCAGAAGTCAAATGATATCAGAGAACATCCTCTCAAGTAAGCTCAATATTTTTTGTAAGATTAACAGAACATGCCAGAGGGGTAGGATATACCATTTTTATAGAACTGTCTTGGCCTCCACATGAATTCATGTATTCAAGCATAACTCATTTGAATGGATGGGTAGCTGTAAGTTCATCCCTGTATTAGCACCAATGGTCCTGATGGATAGTGGAAACTTAATTGCCCAACATGTACTTGTGCTGCCCATCATTGATAATCCCCAGTATAAAATATAGCAGCTAATAATTGAAATGGGAATAAAGGACTAGTATTCTTAATTTCTTCACAGATCCATAACCTGGCAAGTACCTATGAACCTGGAGGCCTCTGAACCTCATCTTATTGTCTAAACTGATGTTTAATGGTTTGGTGAACTTGTTCATAGGTTCATAGGTAGGTACTAGGCTATCGGCCCAAGGGCCTATGCAAGCCTAGCCAACAAGGTTCCCTGGCTTGCGCCACTCAAGAAAGTTATTTTCCTGTGCCATTGTCGAGCAGAGACACAGAAGTGATCCCTGGGGTGTATTTCCTATTTCCCATCCACTCATCAAGATTTTTCTTGAAGAGTGCTAATGAAGAACTTTGATTGACATATATGGGTAGCCTGTTCCAGAGTATGGGAAGTCTCTGGCACAGGAATCTATCCCTCCAGCATGTCCTGTTTATTGTGGTGACAAGGTTTAGGTCCCTAGAGCATGTAGTTTGGAAGGATTGGGATTTCTTTAGTTCTAGCATGTCCAACAGCTCTGGGTTTGACATAGCTTTATATGTTAGGCAAAGATCACCTCAGAGTAGGTGATATGCTATGGAGTAAAGCTGGAGTTTTTTGAGGTGGTTAGTGTAGGGCATTTGTTTGATGCCAGTAATTCTCTTTGTGAGGTACTTCTGTGGCATTTCCAGCTGCTGCAGATGTCTTGTGAGGTACATTCCAAAAGGGGTGTTGTACTCTATAATGGGTCTAATGAGTGGTGAGTAGAGGGGAACAATGACCTCTTTTTTCCTGGATGAGAACCCTTTTATGATGAGGTGTGCCACGTAGAAGGACTTCCTGACTACTGTGGTGATGTGACTATCAAATGAGAGACTACTGTCCACCTGGGTTTCAAGGTCTCTTATCACGCATTCAGTGTTAAGTAGATTGCTGCCTGTGTGGTAGTTCATGGGTACAGAGTTTTTACCAAAGGGGATGACACTGCAACTCTGCACTTTTTGGCATTGCGCTCGAGGCCATGGCTCTGACACCAGGCATCTGTCTCACCGAGGCCCTTCTGTAGGATGTCCACATCATTTGGGGACTTGACTATGGCTCCTAGTTTTCAGTCATCTGCGAACTTCATTAGCCAGAGGCCTTCTGTGTTAGCCTGTACTTCAGAGAAATAGATACCAAACAGGAGAGGTCCCAGGACGGAACCCTGTGGTACTCCACTTGTCACTGCTTTGAGGTCAGATTTGGAATCTGCAACTTTTACAGTGTGGGTTCTGTCAGTAAGCCAGTTGGCAACCCATCTTGTGACGTAGGGATTTATACTTAGTTTAGTGAGTTTAGCTATAATTCTAGAATGGGGGATGGTGTTGAAAGCCTTGGCGAGGTCAAGATAGGCTGTGTGAACTATCTTACCCTCATCTATGGCTTTGGTGACTGCCTCAAAGAAGTCGATCAGGTTCAGGAGGCATGATCTGCCTTTCACAAATCCGAACTGGGTGGAATCTAGATTTTGGAGGTTACCAATGTCTTTGTTTATGAGTTCCATGTTGATACGTTCCATGGCTTTGCAGATCAGGCTCATCAGGCTAATAGGTCGATAGTTCCTGGGATCAGTGGCGGCTCCCCTTTTGTGGAGTGGATAACTGTTGCTGTGCATCATTCAGTGGGCACAAAGCCTGATGCAAGGCTATTATTGAACATGGTGCTTAAGTGGGGAGCCAGTTCGTTCTGAAGTTTGTGTAAAATGCAACCTGGGATGTTGTCCGGTCCCATGGATGCTGTGTTTTTGGCTTTAGAGGGTGCAGCTTTTACCTGCATAGTTGTGATTACAGGGACTCTGCATTCTTCCTGTATAGATATGGGCCCTTTAGGGGGTGAGAGGGGTGAAAAGTTAGCACTGAACCTATCTGCCAGGATGTTGGCAATATCAGTTGGTTCTGTAATTTTCGTGCCTTTGTGCTGTAACTCAGAGCAGGTCTGGGTTTTGCCATCGAGATTCTTTACATAGCTATAGAATGCTTTGTGGTTGTCCTTGGAATTAGTGGTGATTTTATTTTCGTAGCTAGCTTTGGAGGATCGTATAAGGGATCTCAGCTTTTAACTGAGGCTGACCAGGGAGCTGCTCCACTCATGGGATTTTACTCTCTTTTGCAACAGTTTCTTCCTTCTGTTATGCAGTTTGTTTATGGCAGGGGACCACCAGATTGGCTTCCTTTTTTTGGAGGATAGCGTCTTGGTTCTGTTTGGCATAGCACGATCCATGCACTCGTGTAAGTGCTTATACAGTACATTTGTATAGGATTCAGCAGTTCTAACTGTATTGTCCATCTGCATGGGTGTCATGAAGTTCACCACTTCTGTCTTAAGAAGCATGAAGTTGGCTTTGGAGAAATGTTTTACTGTGGTTTCCTTAATGGGGGTTGGGGGTGGGATGTGGATATCAAGGGTGAATAGCTTATGGTTGGATCAGACCAACGAAGAGTTGACTTCAGGTGTGGAACACCGGTCACTCATGTTGGTAATGACTAGGTCTAGGATATTGTTGCCCCTGGTGGGGGTGTGGATAAGTTGATCCAGGGCATTGAAGTTTATGAATTCCAAAAAGCGTTGAGCTAAGGAGTTGGTACATGAGTAGTTTTCCCAGTTAATGGTGGGGTAGTTGAAGTCGCCCATTATTAGGGTGTTTGGTTGAACCCTAATATTTTCCAGTACATCAAGAAAAGAGGAGTCAGAATCCTGGGGCATGGTGGGGGATTTGTAGCAAGCTGCAATTTGGATTGCAGTTTTGCCCAGAGTTAGTTGCACTTGGATAACCTTGGATGCATTATGCTGAGCAACTAGCCTGGAGGTGTGGATATCCTTAATGAATATGGACACACCTCCGCCTTTGGTGTTTCGGTCCAGGTTACATGGCCGAAAAGTGTGGTATGAGTTATAGCCTGGTAGTGCAGAGGTGGTCTCTGGAGCCTTGAACCAGGTCTCAGTCACTGCACAGATATCGATGTTCTCCATTTTAAGGAGTGCCTCGAGTGAGTGCATTTTGAGATTTAGACTTATAGCATTGAGTAGCATTACCCTTAGTTTTTGCTTGCCTATTCCTGTTATGGTGGTAAATTTGTTATTTGAATCATGCCTAAAAAAGGCACTATAGGGGCAGCAAGAGCCTTAGCCAGTATCTGGAATCCCAGGGATGACAGGTGCAGGCAATCTGTGGCAAAGCATCGTGGTCTGTCGACCATGTCATCCCAAGCAGACAGATACTGGATCCCCATAGAATGACACCAGAAACTTAGCCAATTGTTGAAGTCAATCATTTTGTCCTTGTACTGCGGTATCATTCTGGGCTATGGCAGAATGCTACTCAGGGCTAGGGTCATACCTGCCTGGGCTACAACATCGGAGAGCTCTTCCATGTCTCTTTTCATGTAGTCCAGGGAGATACATCTCAGGTCATTCACACCAACATGGACAATGACAGAGTCATATTTGTACTTGTTGTGGAGTGACCTGAATGCGTGGGTTATGTGACGGATCCTGGCACCCGACAGGCAGCTAACAGTAACCTTCTCCTTGTTTAGCCTGGTGAGTGGGACATCAGTGTGCCTGACTATAGAATCACCTATGACTAGTGTGTTGGGTACATTGTTTTGCCTTATTGGCTGTGGTTAAGTGGCACACTGAGTCTGTGGGCTATGTGTTATTTGGGTTGTGTTGGGGGATGGAGGTTGCTTGTGTTTCTGCTTTGGAGATCTCTGTTGCTTAGACAGATTATTATTGAGAGCCTCTGTGAATGTTTTTGTGTTAGTATGTGTGGATTTTGGTGGTGTAGATTTAGTGAGACCATGTGATGAGTGTGGTGTAGTGCAAATGTTTACCTTCTCCTCGTGACTGTCAAGTTCAGTCTTGGTTGGAGAGAGCTTTACCTCCAGTTTGGCTAGATAAGTGCATCTCTCACATGTAGTGTTGGGTGGTAGGAGGAGACAGTTGTCTGTGTACATGAGGCAATTTCTACATTGCCTCAAGATGCCCAGATTCATCAAATAGACAGGAGAGAACACTGGGAGCTGACACTTGGACATGCTTGAACAAAAAAGTATTTCCCTCTAGATAAGTGAAGAAAGTGAGTACAAGAGCTGTTTTTCTCTAAGCAAGTTAGAAAAGTAAGTACAAAAACTGTTTTCCTCTAGGTAATGAGGAAGGTTGTGTGCTATAGTAATTAGTAGCTTATTTAATGCTTACAAGTTCTGAACAAGTGCTGAGCACGAATAAGCAAATCTAAGTGCTAAAACTAAGAATCTGTATCTGCACTAGACGAGTTACAGGACAGAAATAAGTGCAAATGCAAGCTTTCAAATCAGAAAGTTGAGAGAGATGGAAGAGATTGCCCAAACGGCCAATAACTACAATTTCTGGGCCAGAACCACTCCTTTTGTGGTAGACAGGTTACCTAGTGCTTACCACTCCCACTGATAAGCTAGAAGGCTTCCCTGTTGATAATTAAAATAAATGTTTCCCCTCATATGTTTTACTTTTGCTTCATGTATCTCACCAAAGTGATTTAAGACAGTTAACACCTTTTTTCTCTTCATAATTTATTCATGAGATATACACATACAAAAAATATCTAAACATCAAGGAGTCACGAACATTTCGGGTTCAGTGATTCACAAAGAAAACATTAACTGTTCCAGTCAATCAAAATCTTCTTTAAGTAAAACAGTTTACAACAAATCTTTGTACAAATATTCGCATCATTCATTTGTACATACGGAATGTTATTATCTTAACATACTAAATCTGAGAGCAATGTTTACATATTCATTGTGCAGCCCCTTCATCGACGAGACATCTCTCTCACTCCTAATTTTCGACACACATTCTGTACTTTCTTTTCTTTTTCTGTCTTCTATAACTCATGCTAAGATACCAAACTAACTTCAGAAAACACAGTTCAACAGAATAGAAAAGTCCTGTTTATTGCAGAGAACAGACTTACGTGGATGGCTAGATGATCAAGATCCTGTCTCCTCAAGTACAAAAACTTTTATTCTTTTATTGATCTTAACTCAGATTAGATAAATGGTTACTATTCTACAGCTACTCATCAATTAAAAATTCATATTCTTCCATTATTTTTGTTAACTCAGATTTCCTGACACTCTATCTGTACTTTTTTGTATTAGGAACAACTTCAGAATTCAATAAAAGAACTTTCTACACTTAGCCATATTGGTACGTTTCATGTTGGCAGGAAACAAATCATCAAAAGCAGACTGATACTAAAAGTAATTCATCTTAAAAATGTTCTTTCTATTTCTCTTCTCTTCTTACACCCTTCTATACATGTAATATTTCTACCAACCATTTCCACCATCTTCCACCATAGTTTACCCTTCCAATTTATTCGTCTTATCAACCCTCCCAAATGCAACAGATCCAACCTCTCCATTTCAGTCCAATCCTGCAATCTCTTCTTGTTTCAGCAGTACAAATTTCCAGACTCTTGGGATGTATTTTCCTAAAATACCTTCCTATTCTCATGTGATCATCTCCCAAGTATCATTGATGACCGGCATTCCTAAAATATATGAATGCAGCCTGTTTCTTCCATTCAACAGGCCCCATCCACAATTTTCTATTTCTACCGAGTTGCAAGTATATTTTCTACCATTTATGGCTCAGTCTCATCAAATGTTCCCATACAATTACTACTTACTGATGATAACATCATAAAAATTGTTTCCATTACCTCACCAAGTACAATGCTCATCATCTGTCCCCATTTGTCCATTACCTGTCCAAGTACAATGCACATGTCCCTATCTGTCCATTACCTCTCCAAGTATAATTTTCATAATTTGTCCCAATCTTTCCACTACCTGTTCAAGTACAGTGCTTATCACGTGTCCCCTATAACTGGTTTAACTCACCAATGGACACATTATATTGGTGGAAATTAAGTTGTTTATTTACCGTCAGATACCTGAAGCTTCTTTCACTTTCTTCTTTAATGGATCCACTAACAAGGACAATATTTTTAGCAGTTTTGTTTGTGAAATGGTCAGTGCAATAAAGTTTAGTTCTGGACTTAGTAGGGTGGATTGAGATTGAGAGGTACATCTGAGATTATATGTGGGTGGTTTGGTGAAAAGTTTATGAGTGATAGGGGAAAGGTGACTTGGGGAAAGAGCTTTGTGAATCAGTGGTCCTAGTAGGAGGTTGGCTCTAAAATGCACTTGGAGCCATTTAGCTTTGAAAGAGTTAGGCAATTGTGTTAATTAATGAGTGATTTGGTTAAGAACTGGCAGATGTATTGGAGATGGTTTGTAAGGTGATGGCATTTTTCTTTGAGGCTGCAGCTATAATGGACAGTCCATATTTATTTATTTTATTTATTTATTTTACATTTGTTGACTGGGCTAGTCCAACTGGATATATATCCGTTTACAGTAGAGGCCCGGGGAGAAAAGCTCCAGTACATGCATAAACTAACACTGGTATATCACAAAAAAGTTATCTTGAAACAATATAAAAGTTTAAAAAGTTTAAAAATAGAATTGCAGTATAAAATCTAAAAACTTATAAGATAAGCTCAACAAATTGAAAAAAATAGGCATACTTTTAAGAAGTAACTCTCAACAATAGAAGTGTAAGTTTGAGCTCAGTGAGGGGGAAGGGTAGCAAAAATTAATGTGGGGAGACATGCTTTCAGTCGGGATTAGTACAAGGACATAGCCATAGAGTTTTAAGATGTTCCTTGATATGTTTGTTGAACAGTGAGGTAGAGTCTTGATTAGTCATATCTTGAGGGAGTTGATTCCAGTGTTTACCTATGGAATTTGAAATTAACGCATCTCCAGCTTTATTGTAAGATTTAGTTGAGGATACTAGGAGTTTATTTGCAGAGCGAAGTGTGGCTAGGTTTTTATAAGGAGAAATCAGTTTTGCCAGGCTAGGAGTATTATCAGGGAAGTGAAGGGTCTTACGAATGACAAGTAATTGTTGGTAGAGTAGGTGGTTGTTAATCTCTAGCCAGTTTAGTTGTTTGAGGTTATGACAGTGGTGAGTTCTGAGGGGAGTAGCAGTAATGAATCTGGCTATACTATTATAACAGGTAGAGAGTTTGGTAATGTTATTTTTAGATAAAGTAGTATATATAGCTGAGGCATAGAAAAGGGTGGAAATCAGGTGGGTCTGTGCAATGTTTTTTTCTGGCTGCTGGGGTAAGGAAGGGTTTAATTCTGTAAAGTGTCCCAATCTTTTTATTAACAGCTTTAATAGTAGTGTTAATATGGTCATCAAAGTTGAGATGGTTGCCAATGGTTACACCTAATAGTCGAGTGGTTTTATCAGGGTTAATAGATGTAGAATTATTTGAGGAGATAGTAAAGAAAGGTATAGGAGATTTGTTAGTAGGAGTAAAGAGAAGAAGCTTAGTTTTTTTGGGGTTAAGGAGGAGGCAGTGTTGCATAAACCATTTTTCAACGTTTTGGAAGGTTATTTGGGTGATAGACTGGAGGGAGGAAACATTTTTAGCAGTGCAGACCAAAGTCGAGTCATCTGCATATTGGATGCAGGTAGCTTGTGGCACATTCAAATAAAGGTCATTGATAAATAATGAGAAAAGAAGGGGTCCTATGATTGATCCTTGTGGAACACCAACATTTACTGGAAGTAAGCATGATAGGTTGTTCCCCCAAAGCACTGTTTGTTGCCTGTTTACGAGATAGCTTCTAAACCACTGTAGAGAATGTGAGCTGAGAGAGAAGAGGTTGAGTTTTTCAAGAAGTATATTATGGTTAACCATATCAAAAGCTTTTGATAGGTCTATGAATAGTGCTGAGGAGAAACGATTATTATTTTGATTATTATTTATGGAGTCGGAGAAGGAAAGGAGGGCAGTGGTAGTGCTGTGGAAAGGCCTGAATCCATGTTGACAGTTAGCTAGAAGTTTGTTTTGAAGAAGGTAGTTAAGAATTTGTTTGTGTCGCATCTTTCCATTATCTTAGCTAATGGGGACAGTAAGGCAATAGGGCGAAAGTTGGAGAGCTCAGTAGAAGAGCCCCCTTTATGGAGAGGAATTATATGAGATATTTTCCAAATGGTAGGGATGTTTCCTTCAGAGATAGTCCTATTAATCAAAATAGATACAGGGAGATAAATAGCTTTTGCAGCTATTTGTAAGTATTCAGATGGGAGTTGGTCAGCAGATGGGGTACAAGGTTTGAGTTTGATGAGAAGCTTATAAATAATGGATGAAGAGACAGGTTGAATTTGAAAGGCTTTAGATGAGACTGGAGAGGTATTTTGTGGGGATGCAGTAGGAGTGGGTAATGAATTAGCTAGGGTTAGAATGGCTTCTGTAAAGTACTTATTAAAGGCATCTGGGATCTGAGAAGCTTTGTTGAGGTTAAAGCCAGAAGGGATGGGGGTGGGTGAATGTCCTGGTTTAAGAAGTTTATTTACACCTGACCAGAATTTTTGAGGTGTATTTTGACTAGCTTTTTGTAGGTGAAGATAGAATTCCTTTTTATCTCTAAGAATATCTTTCTTGGTGGCATTTCTTAATTGTTTGAAAAGGAGATGATCAGATGGACATCTGGTAGTTCTCCATTTAGCCCAGGTTTTATTTCTAAGGATCATTTTTTCTTTAGTTTGTTTTGTTAGCCATGGGGCAGTCTTGGCTCTTAACCTAGTAGAGCGTAATGGAGCATGATAATCAAGAATTTGTAGAAAGTTTAGATTAGAGTTCTCCTTTGCCTATGGCAGCTTTGGCTGGCTTGGATAGAAGAGGTGTGGTGATTGTCCTGAAGAGTTCTGTGCTGATCATTCTGCTTGTGTTTTAGATGTGTGTTTGAAAGTGAAGAGATTGGTTCAAATGCCAATGCAGTTGAAAGATGTGGCACTTTCTGTGGTGGTATTGTTAATATGTTTAATATTTAGGAAACTGGGTGCTTTGACTATTTTTGGTTGGTTCCAAACAGAGTTACTTTTGATTTTAAGGGATTGGGTATACATTTCTGGCCTATTAGGCACTGGTTGAGGGTTTGGAGCTGATTTTGTTTTATAAAGCTGGATTTGTTTGACGTGTAGATGACTATGTCATGTGCAAAAAGAATTAGATGTTAGACTCTATTTTTTGAAGGTTTTTCATACTTTGAACCTCTGCTTCACAAGTTGTATGTTTTTTCTGTAGAGTCAGGAATTGCTTTGATTATTTTGGTTCTTATAGAGTGCTATGTGAACTCCAAGAGGAGCTAAACCCACACATAAAAATGCTATTTAACCTTAGCCTTACTACAGGATATGTACCTGAACACTAGTGTACAGCAACAGTGGTCCCATTCCACAAAGGGGGTACCTCTACAGACCCTGGGAACTACCGCCCCATAAGTTTAACCAGCCTGGTCTACAAAGCTATGGAAAGAATCATTATGGAACTCATAAACAGAGACATAGGGGACCTACAGACACTTGACCCTACCCAGTTCGGCTTTGTAAAGGGCAGATCTTGCCTTTTGAACCTGGTTGACTTTTTTGAAACAGTCACTAGAGCCATTGATGAGGGCAAAGCAGTCCATACAGCCTACCTGGACTTGGCTAAGGCCTTCGACACAATAACCCACTCAGGCATCATAGATAAGCTCAACA
Organism: Protopterus annectens; assembly: GCF_019279795.1. Taxonomy (NCBI): domain Eukaryota; kingdom Metazoa; phylum Chordata; order Ceratodontiformes; family Protopteridae; genus Protopterus; species Protopterus annectens. The sequence goes on from NC_056747.1 coordinate 200,724,248, forward strand.
GCTTAAACGTAAACCCTTATGTCACTAGATGGGTTGCAAACTGGCTAAAGGACAGAACCCATAAAGTTAAAATCGCTGGAGCAATGTCAGACTCAAAGCCAGTCACAAGTGGTGTCCCACAGGGATCTGTCCTGGGACCCCTCTTGTTCGGCATTTATTTCTCAGATGTTAAAGCAAACATGGGAGGGCTGTGGCTGACAAAGTTTGCAGATGACTGCAAACTAGGTGCCATAGTCGATACACCAGTGGATGCATACATCCTACAAAAAGGCCTCACAGAAACGGATAACTGGTGCTGGAGTCACGGCCTTAAACTAAATGCCAAAAAATGTATAGTCATCCCCTTTGTGAAAAACAAAGTACCCACAAATTATCACATAGACAGCAACTCACTGAGTATGGAAAAAGTAATCAGAGACTTAGGGACCCAAGTCGACAGGGACCTCTCATTTGACACCTACGTTGCCAAAGTGGTTAGAAAAACATTCTACCTTGCACACCTCATCATGAAGGGATTCACATCCAGAACCAAGGATGTCATTGTACCCCTATACTCCTCCCTCATCAGACCCATGATTGAGTACAATGCCCCATTTGGTATGTACCTCACCCGACATTTGCAACAGCTGGAGAGACCACAAAAGTACCTCACCAAGAGGATCAAGGGTCTCCAACATATGTCTTATTCTGCCAGACTAAAGAAACTTCAGCTCTATTCAGTAGCATACCGCCTGCTCAGAGGTGATCTCCGCCTGACGTACAAGGCCATGTCCAATCAGGATCTGATGGACATGCTCCATCTCAAAAAATCCAAATCCATCAGGACCACGAGAGCTAAAGACTTAAACCTCGGTACAAGTATGAATAGGACATGCTGGAGGGATAGATTCATAACCCAGAGGCTTCCCATGCTTTGGAACAAGATCCCAGTTCATGTTAGGCAGAGCCCCTCACTGGCTCTCTTCAAGAGAAATCTTGATGAGTGGATGGGAGATCGTAAGTTTACCCCAGGGGTCACATCTGTGTCACTGCTAGACAGGGGCACAGTAAACTAATTCTAACTGTTTCTTACTGAAATTGGTACACCTTGTTTGCTGTAGCATAGACTAGATCCAGGCCTGCAGAATCTAGCTTTATTTGTATGTTTGTTGTTTGTTAATTTCCCTGAAACGCTAATTCCACCTAAAACGCGGCCTTTTAGCACTTCTGTGGATCCCTAGTGATATCTGCATTGCTTACTGTACTTATTTCCTTGTTTCACTTGAAAGAAAGTTACTGTTTGTCATTTTTGCATTTAAGTTACCTGTAACACATTGCATTTAAGTTACCTGGCACTTGCTCACTAAAGCAATTATATAAGTCAGCTCTAAAAATTAAAAGCACTACACCCTCACAAACTCTCCTTGAGTACCTTGTTCCACATTGGCCCTTTTTTTCAATTATAAAGGAATTCCCAATACTATTCTAGCATGTCCAAAGGTCAGTTGTCAATCTCCTCTCTGGTCCAGCTGGTGAATCTGGGAATTTTGAGGCAATGTTACAACTGCCTCATGTACACAGACAACCCTCTCCTCCTCCCAACAAATTCCAACACATGTGAGAGATGCAACCATATAGCCAAACTGGAGGCTAAGCTCTCTCAACTCAGTACTGGCGTAACCAGTCAGGAGGAGAAGGAAACCACACTCACTACAATTCCAGTCTCACATAGACCTACCACGACAACAAACTAAACACATAAACACACAAAAACATACTCGGAGGCTCTAAATAAAAATCTGCCTAAGCAGCAGAGACCTCCAAAGCAGACACCCAAGCAACCGCTACCCCAAAACAAAACACATGCAACACATAGCTCACAAAGCCAGTGTGCCGAACAGTCACAGCCCTTAAGGCTAAACAACACACCTGATACACTTGTAATAGGTGACTCTATCGTCAGGCACACTGATGCCCCGCTCACCAGGCTGAACAAGGAGAAGGTCACGGTGAGCTGCCTGTCGGGCGCTAGGATCTGCCACATAACACAAGCACTCAGGTCACTCCAAGGCAAGTACAAATATGACTCAGTCATTGTCCATGCTGGTGTGAATGACCTGAGATGTGCCTCCCTGGACTACATGAAAAGAGACATAGAGGAGCTCTCTGAGCATGTAGCCCAGGCCGGTATGACCCTGACCTTGAGTAGCATCTTATCCTCACCAAGAATGATGCCACAATATGAAGACAAGATGATCAATTTCAACAATTGGTTTAAGTGTTGGTGTCATTCAAAGGGGATCCAATGCCTGTCAGCCTGGGATGACATGCTCGACAAGCCACGATGCTTCGCTAGGGACGGCTTGCACCTGTCACCCCTGGGCTTTCGGATATTGGCAAAGGCTCTTGCTACCCCATAGTGCCTTTTTTAGGCAAGGCTCAAAAGACAAACCCACCTCCATAGGTATCACAAGGGATAAGAAACTAAGAGTAATGCTACTCAACGCCAGAAGTCTAAACCTCAAGATGCACGCACTCGAAACTCTCCTTAGCATGGAGAACATTGATATCTGTGCAGTAACAGAAACCTGGTTCAAGGCTCCCGAGAGCACCCCAGCACTACCAGGTTATACCTCATGCCATACTTTTCGGCCCCAAAACTTGGACCGAACCACAAAAGGAGGGGGAGTATCAATATTCGTCAAAGATACCCACACCTCCAGGTTGGTGGCACATCACAAAGCATCAGAGACTATCCATGTGCAACTAACTGTGGGTAAAACTGCCTTCCAGTTTATAGCCTGCTACAGACCACCCTCCCAAACACAGGAACCCCACTTGGCCTTCCTGAGAATACTGGAAAATATGAAGGTCTCTCCAAACACCATTATATTGGGCGACTTCAACTACCCAAACATAGACTGGGAGCATTACTCTAGCTCCAACACCCTAGCCCAAAGGTTCCTAGAATTTATAAACTCAAATGCTATGGAACAACTTGTTACCACTCCCACAAGAGGGGAAAACATACTGGACCTAATCATCACCAACATGGGGACACTATGCTCCAGACCAGAAGTGTATCCCTCACTGGTAAGATCAGACCATAAACTAATCTCACTGGATATTCACATCCGACCCCACCCCCTACCCAGAAAACCACAGTGAAAAACTTCTCTAAAGCAAATTTCACATGCCTCAAAACCGAGGCGAAATCCTTCAAAGCCCCCGGGCCTGTGGAAAATATGGCCCAGACCGCAGAATCCTTTATAAACGCATTCTATGAACACCTTCAGGAATGCATGGATCATGCAATCCCAAATAAAACCAAGACCCAATCCTCCAAAGGCAGACGTCCTGTCTGGTGGACCCCAGCCATTAATAAACTATACAATAGAAGGAGGAAGCTACTACATGATAGAGCAAAATCCCAAAAAGGGAAGGCATCTCTGATCAGTATTAGCAAAAAACTACGGGCACTCATAAAATCGTCTAAGGCCAGCTTCAAGAGAAAAATTGCACAGGACACTAAGGATAATCACAAGGCTTTCTTTAGTTATGTTAGGAACCTGAGTGGGATATCCCAGATATGCTCAGAATTAGTCCAAAATAACAAAAAATACACCGAGCCCACAGACATTGCCAACATCCTAGCTGACAGGTTCAGTGCAAACTTCTCCCCCCTCTCCCCACCAAAAGGGCAAATATCTATCCCAACAGAGTGCTGCCCCATAACATCTCAGATGCTCAGGTAAGAGCCGCCCTCTCCAAAGCAAAAAACACAGCATCAATGGGACCAGATGGTGTCCCGGGCTGCGTCCTACATGAACTCCAAGAAGAGCTAAACCCAAACATAAAACTACTGTTCAATCTTAGCCTTACTACAGGACATGTACCCAAAGAGTGGCGTACAGCAACAGTGGTCCCTCTCCACAAAGGTGGTGCCTCAACGGATCCTGGAAACTATCGCCCCATAAGCCTGACAAGCTTGGTCTGCAAAGCTATGGAAGGGATCATCATGGACCTCATAAATAAAGATATTGGGGACCTACAGACACTGGATCCTACCCAGTTTGGCTTTGTTAAGGGCAGACCCTGCCTCTTAAACCTGGTCAATTTCTTTGAAACAGTCACCAAGGCCATTGACGAGGGGAAGGTGGTCCACACAGCCTACCTGGACCTCCCAAAAGCCTTCAATACAATACCCCACTCGGGCATTATAGATAAGCTCACCAGCTTAAATATAAACCCCTATGTCACTAGATGGGTTGCAAACTGGCTCAAGGACAGAACCCACATGGTTAGAATTGCTGGAGCCAAGTCAGACTCCAAACCAGTTACAAGTGGCATCCCACAAGGCTCAGTCCTAGGACCTCTCTTGTTCGGTATATATTTCTCGGCGGTACAGGCCAACACGGAAGGACTGTGGCTGACCAAGTTCACAGATGACTGCAAACTGGGCGCCATAATCAACTCTCCAGCCGACTCAAACATCCTCCAAAAGGGCCTCATAGAAACAGACAACTGGTGCCAGAGCCATGGCCTCAAGCTAAATGCCAAAAAGTGTATAGTCATCCCCTTTGGCAAAAACAAAGTGCCCACAAATTACCACATAGGTGGTAATCCATTAAGTACAGAAGAAGTAATTAGGGACCTGGGGACCCAAGTTGATAGCAATCTCTCATTTGACAACCACGTGGCCAAAGTGGTTAGAAAAACATTTTATATAGCCCACCTAATCATGAAGGGATTCACATCTAGATCAGGGGAGGTCATCGTACCTCTTTACTCATCCCTCATCAGGCCCATAATTGAGTACAATGCCCCTTTTGGGATGTACCTTACCAGACACCTGCAGCAGCTGGAAAGACCCCAAAAGTACCTCACCAAGAGGATCAAAGGGCTCAAACAGATGCCATATGCTACCCTGTTAAAGAAACTCCAGCTCTACTCAGTGGCATACCGCCTGCTCAGAGGCGATCTGTGCCTGACGTATAAAGCCATGTCCAACCTGGAATTAATGGACATGCTGCACCTCAGAAAATCCAAATCCCATCGAGCTACGCGCTCAAGAGACTTGAACCTCAGCACTGAAATAAATAGGACATGCTGGAGGGACAGATTCATAACCCGGAGGCTCCTTTCACTCTGGAATAAAATCCCAGTCCATGTTAGGCAGAGTCCCACATTGACTCTCTTCAAGAGGAATCTTGATGAGTGGATGGGAGATCGTAGCTTTACCCCGGCTATCACTTCTGTGTCACTGTTAGACAGAGGCACAGTATACTAACCTCAAAAAAAGGCATAGCAAAATTAATTTAAAATGGGTGGCGAAAGCCAAACACACTCTGGCTAAGCTTATAAATGCCTTAAGGCAGATAGCCTAGTATGAACCTATGAACCTATGAACCTATTATATAAGGGGACCTTCATTGTGTCACTACTAGACTGAGGCACAGTATTCTAAATTTATTCTGTACATTTTTGTACCATTTCATGGGGTGGCAAAAGCCACATCCCTATGGCTAGGCTTACAAATGCCCCAGGGCAGATAGCCTAGTACTAAACTATGAAACTATGAAACTATTAGCATTTAGAATATTGAGGAAAGTTGTACCGAATAGGGAGACAGGATAGTCTAGTTGAAGGGTTAGTAGTTAGCTTCAGTTTATACATTTCTAGTTTGAGATGAAACCATCTTTTGGCAGGAGGACACGTATCAAACGTGGTTGTAGCCGTGTCATTCATGACCACTGTAGTGCCACTGTACAGAGAAGGGTGGAAGGTGGCCACATATTGTGTTGGAGGCCCTATTGTAGGATGTCCACATCGTTAGGAGTTTCGATTATGGCTCCTAATTTGCAGTCATCTGTGAACTTCATTAGTCAAAGACCTTCTGTGTTAGCCTGTATTTCAGAGAAGTAGATACCAAACAGGAGAGGACCCAGGACAGATCCCTGCGGTACTCCACTTGTCACTGGTCTGAAGTCGGATTTGGAATCTGCTACTTTCACAGTGTGTGTTCTGTCAGTGAGCCAGTTGGCAACCCATTTTGTGACATAGGGATTTATACCTAGTTTAGTGAGTTTATCTAAAATTCCAGAGTGGGAAATGGTGTCAAAAGCCTTGGCGAGATCTAGATAGGCTGTGTGAACCACCTTACCCTCGTCTATAGCTTTGGTGACTGCTTCAAAGAAGTCTATCAGGTTTAGGAGACATGATCTGCCTTTTACAGTCCCGAACTGGGTGGGGTCCAGAGTTTAGAGATTACCAATGTCTTTCTTTATAAGTTCCATTATGATATGTTCCATGGCCTTGCAGACCAGGCTCTTTAGGCTAATGGGGCTGTAGTTCCTGGGGTCCGTGGTGGCTCCCCCTTTGTAGAGTGGGATAACCATCACTGTGTGCCATTCAGTGGGCACAAAGCCTGAGGTGAGGCTATGATTGAACATGGTGCTTAGGTGGGGGTGCCAGGTTATTCTGTAGTTCATGTAGAACACAGCCTGAGATGTTGTCAGGTCCCATGGATGCTGTGTTCTTGGCTTTGGAGAGTGTGGTTTTTACCTGTGCAGCCATAATTACAGGAACTTTGCATTCTTCCAGTATAGAGATGGGCCCTTTAGGTGGTGAGAGGGGGGTAAAGTTAGCACTGAACCTATCTGCCAGAATGTTAGCAATATCAGTTGGTTTTGTATATTTAGTGCCATTGTGCTGTAACTCTGAGAAGATCTGAGTGTTGCCATTGAGAGTCTTGACATAACTATAGAATGCTTTGTGGTTGTCTTTAGAATCAGTGGCAATTTTGTTTTCATAACTAGCTTTAGAGGATTTTATGAGGGATCTCAGCTTCTTACTGAGGCTGACCCGGGAGTTCCTCCAATCATGGGATTTTACTCTTTTTTGCAACAGTTTTTTTTCTTCTGTTTTAGAGTTTGTTTATGGCAGGAGACTACCAAATTGGCTTTCTTTTTTTGGAGGATAACATCTTGGTTCTGTAAGGGATAGCATGGTCCATGCACTCGTGTAAGTGCTTATAAAGTGCATTTGTGTAGGATTCAGCAGTAGTACCTCTACTGTCCGTCTGCATGGGTGTCATGAAGTTTGCTACTTCTGTCTTAAGAAGCATGAAGTTGGCTTTGGAGAAATATTTTATGGTGGTTTCCCTAATGGGGGGGGGGGATGTGGATGTCTAGGCTGATTAGCTTGTGGTCAGATCTGACCAACAAGGAAGTGACCTCTGGTGTAGAACACTGGTCACCCATGTTGGTAATGGCCAGGTCTACGATACTGCTGCCCCTGGTGGGGGTGTGAATAAGTTGAGCCCAGGCGTTGGAATTTATGAATTACAGAAAACATTGAGCGAAAGAGTTGGTACATGAGTAGGTTTCCCAGTTAATGGTGGGGTAGTTGAAATTGCCCATTATTAGGGTGTTGGGTTGTACCCTAATATTTTCCAGTGTATCAAGAAATGAGGAGTGGGAATCCTGGGGCATGGTGGGGGATCTGTAGCAAGTTACAACTTGGTTTGCGGTCTTGGCCAGAGTTAATTGCACTTGGATAATCTCAGATGCATTATGCTGAGCAACTAGCCTGGAGGTGTGGATATCCTTAATGAATATGGACACACCTCCGCCTTTTGTGTTTCGGTCCAGGTTAGGTTGCCGAAAGGTGTGGTATGTATTATAGCCTGGTAATGCAGGGATGAGCCAGGGAAATAACCTTGTTATCTCTGTATAATGCCCTAAGAAGGACCATCTGTTGAGTGATGTTCACCATTCTTACTAGGGAAACAACCCCATTATCTATGTTACCTATGTATAACACCTTGACAGGAACCATAATTTGAATGATAGTCACCATTCTTACCAGGGAAAAGACCATGTTACCTATGTATAACTCCCTGAGAAGGACCATCTTTTGAGTGATGTTCACCATTCTCACCAGAGAAATTACTCTTTTACCTATTTATAATGGCCTAGGAAGGACCACAGTTTGAGTGATGCTCAACATACTTACCAGGGAAATAACCCTATAACCTCAGTAATTTAATAATCTAGAAATTTCCTGTAGAAACCTCAAGGAGTTATAATTAATAGACAAGGGAGCCCGCAGGATTTTTTGCAGGGGAGTGCAAACCCAGAGCCCCACCCACACAGCTCCCCCTGCACCCTGCCAACATAGCCCCGCCCAAGTTCACCCACCCCAAGCCCCGCCCACACAGCCATTCCACTGTTCCATTACTTGGCTATTTCTCCCCATTTGCCGTAGATACTGTTCAAATCTCTGTGTGCATACTGTTTTATGCTTTAGTTCTAAAATGATTATAGACAGTTGGATTTAATTTACAACTTTTATTTCAAATGTTATAGCCCAAATACTGATAGACATTTACTAAATCTAAACAAAACAATAGTCTTACAATGAAAACAGACTTGGCATTAAAGCTTCTCTACTTTTGAAACTCACATTCACTGAAACAGCATTGAAACCCACATTCAAAGAAAATGCATCTGGCCAGTGGCAGGTTATTTACCTTTGAACTGTTTTCAAGCAATAGGCTCCTTGCACACTGTTAGGGCCATGCAAAGGTTATTTGATTTACCTGATTGTATTAATTATAATATATAATTGAATTATATCCCTTGTATTATACAGCAACACTTGTTTGTGTGTGTTTTAAATTTATAGTTTTGAACATTTTTCCAGTAAGCAATGAAACAAAACATACAAACCAGTAATGACAAACTGCCCAATTCAGAACATTTCAACCATAAAAGGCCACTCATTACAATCCACCAATATCAGTCAATACACACAATCTCTGCCGAAGTAAAAGTAATCTGAATAATTCCACATTAAAGATATCTGAAACTAATGGAGAGGTTGTTGCTAGAAAACAACTGCATATTTCAGTGTTTCATCTACAAATTCAGTGCCTGCTGCCGTCAAAGAATAAATTGCCTATGTTAAATTTAAAAAATGGTAAGCTGGTATATTGCAATAGAAAATGGATGGCAAGCTGAAAAACAGATTCATAGTTACTAGGCCTCTCATCCAAAGGAGGACATCCTCAGGACTGCAGCATACACATGTACATGCTGTAGGAATAGAACCTCAAGCCTCTACATTAAGATGCAAGTATTCTACTTGTGGTGCTACTAACATAGCTTTAAAACTTTATACCACAATAGAGATACCATTTGCTAAACAAAACAGTTGCACATTGTAAATAGACTTGGCATGAGCAGCAGTAAACTTTGTTTCCCTTAAACTCCTTGAAAATGTACTTGAAAATAAATTCCACCTGCTAACTCTAACTTGGGCATTTCACTCTCTCTCTCTCTCTCTCACACACACAAACATACCACACCCCTCAAGGCCTCAACCTTAGTGCAAGAAATCTGGACAAAGCCTAAAATAAATAGGGACAGATTATAAATATTACTCTCATAAACTTAGAAAATTGCAAGAGTAACAGGATTTGTGTTAGTATGCATTTTTCTAAATGATATGACATCTAAAACTGAAATGTCTCATTATTTAGCAACTTCAATCCTTTTTAGGAGGAATATGGGGCAAAAATCTGGACATTCTGCAAAAACCTGGACAGCTGAGGGGTATGCTACCTCCCTCTTACACACACACACACACACACACACACACACACACACACACACACACACACACACACACACACACACACACACACCAAATAATTCTGGTCAGACTTGAATTAGTTCTGGGAAGGTTGCACTGAACGGCACCATGCTTGGTCTGAAGTGGGTGAAATCCTGGTAGTCAGTGATAATAACTGTGATCTGCAGCTCAGCAATGTGGAGCATTAAAGCATTTTTAGCAGAGCATTGTTTCATCACTACCTATTGTGTTTGCACACAAGCTGTAGTTATTTCAAACATTTGCCTTTTTTGATTACTACAGAGTACATTTACCCACCAGAGCTATTGTGTTTTGACTTCATTGTGGAGCTAGTTGTTGCAGGGCTTAGCTTTAAGTAAGGTAGCAATGCTTATTTACCATATACCATTAAAGCCACCCAACTACAAATGTACTAACACACAGACACTGCTATAAGACACTGGTCTCCAATAAATGTAATGAGCTTCTGAAAATACTGTAATCCTGTCCTTTTATTATAAATACTGTCATATGCATTTCAATACCCAAGGCTTATACATTATCTAGCTATGTAAATATTCTCTGCATGGCAACAATGAAAAGGCTTTCAATGCTAGCAATTCTTTAACAATATGCTTACTAAAGCTTACTTGCATCTTACAATCTCCGACAAGCTTACCTGATGGTCATTAAATCATTGCTACTTAAACAGAGCAACAGGGCACTGTGACAGCATGCATTTCCTGAATAATAAGAAGCATAAATCAACAGTATAGAAATCTGATAGAAAACCAGAACATTCTGCAAAATTAATGACAGATGAAAAGCCATGGTCGTACTTGTGGTCTCCCTTGGATGGGGGAATACTCTGCACACTTACACTGTATAACTGCTCCTTGCCTTCCTTGGACACATCCAGAGCCACTACAATGGGGAGTGGGGTGCAACAAGTATGTCACAATTTGAAATGTCTCTGGCTGACAGTGATGGCTCTGACACTCATACCTTTCAACTTCAGAGCAAGAAATCTGGACAAAGCCATACATAGAACTAGAAGTGGAACACAGGCCCAAAAATAAGGCCAATTTTTTAATATTGCTCTTATTAACTTAGATAATAGAACAGTAGTAGATCTTGCATTAGTATGAATTTTCTGAACGGTATGAAATCTGAAACTCAAATGTCTGCAATTATTTTCTAACTTCAATCTTTAAAGACTTGCTGCTAATTTGTCAGAAAACCACAATTTTATAAAAACAGGCCAAAAATGTGATGCAAAAATATAAAGTTGCCACACAATACAGCTGGGAACCTGTCAAAAAAGGGACACCTTTTTAATATTAACACTGTTAACTTGAGCAGCTAACAAAATAAGAGCATCTACATGCATTTCTGAAATAAAAGTAATCTATAACTCTGATCATTAGTTATATAGAATTGTAAACCCTCCACATTTTCTTCCAAAATTGCCATTTTGGAGGAGGGATTATTAGGGGAGAGCAACATTTTGAGCCAAAATTGGTGACAATTGAGAGGTTTGGATATTTCTAATCTACAATGCAATTTGCACGTACCTCTCAACCTCTTAATGCAGGAAATCTGGACAAGGCCAAATATATTAGGGGAACATACAAACAGTACTAAAAATTGCTCTTGTATAAACTTAAGACAGTCTTGCATTAGCATGCATTTTTCTGAAAGTTATGACGTCTGAAACTCAATGTCTGTCATTTAGTGACTTCATTCCTAAATGATTTGCTAGAAAACCACAAATTTTATGAGGAACAAACCAGAAATAAGAAGCGAATATCTATTCATTCTGCAAAAATATGGACAACTGAGAGGTATAGTTCAGCCAGGGCTGTCTGAGTTTGCTACCCTTCCCCCCTCACAAAATCATGGTCGAATGGAGCCTCCCCCCCTGCAGCCATTCCAACATCCCAATCCTTGGTTATTTTGCCCCATTTACCATAAACACTGTAATGTGCATACTGCTTTACTTCTGCGATGATTTAGATTTCATTTGAAAGTTCTATTTTGCATTTTACACACAAACCCTAATAGATATCTGTTAAACAAAGCAATGCAGTCTCACAATGAAAATAGACTTAGCATTAAAACTTCTCTGCCCTTGAAACTCACATGTATTGAAACAGCATTGAAACCCACATTCAAAGAAAATACATTTTGCCAGTGGCAGATAAAGATTAACTCCGGGCTGTTTTCAAAATCGTAGGCCCCTTGAGCATGAAACATACACATGCTCTTTGATACACCTTCCTGACTGTATTACATTACATTCCTTGTACAATACAGTACAGTTGTTAGAGGGCATTTTAAATGTATTGCTTTGAACATTTTTCCAGTAAACAATGAAACAAAATGCATGCACCAATGACAAAACTGCCCAACTCAGAACATTTCCATCATAAAACATATACTCAACCTTCTATAGTCCACCAGTATCAGTAAATATGCACAATCTCTGAAGTAGTAAAATCCACATTAAAGAAATCTGTAACTAATAAAGAGGTTGCCTGCTAGCAAACAACTTTATATGTCATTGTTTCATCTACAAATAAAGTGCCTGTTGCCCTTGAAGAATAAATTGCCTATGTTGCATGCATTAAAAAAATGATAAGCTAGTAATAAAGAAATAGGGAATGGATAGCAAACTGATAACAGGTTCATAGTTACTAGGTATCTTTGCCAAAACGGACTGCAGCATCCACCCCCTTTACAACACAGTACAGTATCAGCAATGCATCTACCTACTGTGGGAGTAGAACCCACAGCCTTCTGCATCAAAAGCAAGTACACTACCTGCTGCGCTATTAACAATGCAAGCAGACTTAGCATAAGCAGCACTAAACTTTTGTTCCCCTGCAGCTCTCAGCTCCTGGTAAAATCTACTTGACACTCAGCAGTATCTCTGAACTTTGCAGCACAAGATATCTGGAAAAAGCCAAAATTTATGGAGGGGGGGGACAAAAGGCCAAAAACCAGGGACACATTTTAAACATTGCTTGTATAATGTTGGAAAGTTGCTAGAATAAAATGCTATGTTACCACCATACATTTCACTGCCACGTCTTGAACCCAGGGCACCCTGTGCAAAACAGTCAGAGAAAAATACCACGATGCCAAATCAGCTGAAACAGAGGAAGACAAACTTAAATGGCTACTATTTAGTGAATTCAGTTCTCATCATAGCTGTTAACCTTTTAGCAAAACACACCTGAAAAAAGCCAATAATGTGGGAATACAGCTGCCAAACATATTCAGTGAATTCAGTTCTCACCATAGCTCTCAACCTTAGCACAAAATACCTGGACAAGGCCAACAATGGGGGAATACAGTCCCAAAAATATGGGCAAATTTCAAATATCCATGTTATAAACTTAATTGCTAGAATAAAAGTTTTTTTTACCATGTACTTTCTGAAGAATATGAAGTCTGACATTTAAATGTCTGTTATTTTTAAACATTTGTTAACCAGGAAACTAGTCTGACTTGGAACAAAACAAAGCCAAATTTCAGCAGAGCAGGGAGAAACACATCTTTGTAAGGGATAGGAGGACATGCAGACTCCACAGAGAAGGCACCCCAGCTAAGAATCAAACCAGAGAACCTGCAGCTGTCAGGCAACAATGCTACAAGTGCACCACTGTACTACCAACCTTTGCAAGCAAATATGAAGATACAGAAACCATAGATTTTTATGACGGACACAACAAATATGAGGCAAAAATCTACATTTTTTTTTACAAATAGTGGTGGGTAGAGAATTCAGGTCCTTGCCTCCTGCAACCAAGGTACACTATGTGTTAACAAGGGCATTTTACACACACACACACACACACACACACACACACACACACACACACACACACACACACGTTAACCTACCTACCCTAACCCACACATACAACTTAAAAACAGTCTAACTCAAACTCCCACCCAAAACCCTGAAAAAACGGCCACTTACTTTACACTCCATGCAAATCCATACACCACATCTAATGTAAACACTGCACGTTACGTAACGTAAAGCCATAAACACAAATTTGAGATATTTGGATTCGCGATTATGCACTTTCCACATTTTGAAATTCGGCTTTATAGTCTCGTAATACTGAAATTTGAGATTTCAGCATTTTGAGATTATAAAGTGAAATTTACATATATGTATATATATATATATATATATATATATATATATATATATATATATATATGTATAAATATATATATATATATATATATATATATATATATATATAGATAGATATATATAGATATATATAGATAGATAGATATGGAGTTATATGGAGTTTAGCAGTTAATGCTCAAAATAGTTATATACTAGCAACAGTTCTACACCAAGCAGAGAAACTGTGATAATATTTTTAGGAGGTCTTGGTGTGCAGGTTTACAGATGAAATAGAAAGCATTTGTTCAAGGCACAATGTGAGGAGGTGTAAGGATTAGAGTGGCTACTGCAGCAATACTAATCCCAAAGGGACATAAACTATAAAGCACCGCTATCGTTCAGAGTAAAAATAATCCTTCCTCTGGTACAGGCATTCAGCATAACAAAGAGTAATCCTAAAGTTTACTTTGGGTAATATCAAAAGCATTAGTTATTTCTTAATAAATTAATTATTGTTTAAGTAATATGTCATTTGGGAAAATTCTCTGGAAAATATATTGTCTAGACAATACTGGAGACATGTAAGACTGATTATAGAATACAAATTATGTAAAATCTTAAAGGTAACTTTTTTCCAAACCTGATATTAATATCACTGACTATCCAAATGCTTTGATTTCTGAATTAATGTATTTTATGTGACACACTTGTTATCTATGGTTTTGTTACAATTAATTTAGAATCAGTGCAAATTTAACTGCTATATATGCATTCACTTCAATAAGTGCCTGCTGAAATTCTACAGACCTATTGTAATCCTCCTAATTTCAGATCTGCAGCTGTGAATTTGGAAGAACTGATACAAAGTCTGAGTGTGAGAAATCTCTGGGAATTACTCCTGTTCTACAGTAGTGGAACATGGAGTTTTACATATAAGTTGAAGGCTGTAGGTAGTACCACTCCTTTGTTAGTCAGTATGGGGCCGAAGCCCCAACAAAAAAAAAGCTTTAGAAGTGCAATAAGGAGTTTCTGCAATGATTGTTTGCTGTTGGGAGCCACATATATATATATTTTTTTAAAGTTAGGGAGTGAGGCATGTGTGTATATAATGACAACGGAGAAGCCATAACTTTACGCTGGTGAAAAAAGCATATCCCAAGATTACATAGACACACACAAACAAACACACACACACACACACACACACACACACACACACACACACACACACACACACACACACACACACTGTAATCAGTGTAGTAATTTAATTGCCTTTGGAGCGTTTCTCCCTGGGCCTCCACCGAAAATGGATTTTGCCCAGTCCGACTATCCCAGTAAACAAATGTTAAATAAATAAATATAGTAGCTTATTTTATTCAGTTAATTAAGTAATGGTTCCCTGAACTTTTGAGTCAAACTGAAGAGATATCCCCCAAGAGTTTTAGGGTTACTGATCACATAGCAAATATTTCAAACATCATTTCAAATGTAACACCCTGTTTAAAATGACATGTGAATTAATACATTTCAACAGGAAAATAAATACCCCACTTATGCAGGGGTCCAGGGGCTATGCTCCTTATACTTCCTTACTTAACATAATTTGTTTACACCTTCAGCAGCTTAGGGGGGATGGAGGCTCCGCCATGTTGAAATCAGTGTTGACCGACGTGCACTTTTGACAGGATCTGCATTGCATCACATTATATCGCAAGTGGGTATTAAGTCAGTGTTATGCTGCTTACCTCTTCCAAAGATGGAACAGAATTCTCTGGCAAAATGAACAGTGATTTTGTGAACGTTAGAAAATTGTGTGGGCAATACCATTTAGAAGCAAGAATGAAGAGAATACAGAAGTAGGCCCGGAAAGGCATCACTACCCCACACATGTATATTTGTTCATTTATTCATTTGTTCTTGACTGGATTATCTGACTGATCAGTGAATAGCTATAGTGAAAACCTGGAGAAAAGCACCATAAAAGAGTGACATATTTAATATATTTTATAAAAAACGAAGAAAGAAGAGTTAGCAAATGTCAAATATGAACTGGCATCCCTCAGCATGTATTACTTACTGCATCTTTTCCAGAATGATTGAGAATAGTATGAAGAAGGAGACACATTTCACTTTAGATGTAGAAGTAGATGAGTCACCTGAACGTGCTATAAGAAACTTTTCTCAAAGACTAAAGAAGTTTAGACGTTCCATGACCTGAAAGCATTTATTTTCTTAAGAATGGAGTTTTTAGAGTTTTGTTATCTATTTTTTTTTTTTTGAAATGTTAGAGACTAGACCAGTTTTATACCGACTCTGCAGTGACCTAGTCACTCCTGGCATGTGAATTTGGATAAATCACTGCTTTAATTAATTATAGACACACACACACACACACACACACACACACACACACACACACACACACACACACACCTCCCTTACCTGTCCAACTCCATTGTCTCGAAGCAGCACAATCCGCGCTCGATTTAACGCTTCCTGCAGGAGCTGTGAACTCAACTTACCTCTCTCCTGATTAGTTCTTCCTACTCTGCATTCTTCAGGAAATCCTTAAACAGCTATCAACTTCCCTCCAGTAACCACCTCTTACCAAAACCTCTTTAACCTTTTTGCCCTGAAAGATGAGTCTTTCCGACCACTCTCCTAGCTAACAGTATGAATAAAATGATTGAAACTTTATTTAGCAGTGACGTACATCGAAATTTACCAGCACTTCCCTTCGCTTGCAACCCTTTGGATATTAACTATACCTGTGCTTTTGTAAATAAGTTGGGAATCTGACAGTCTTCTTATCCTTTATTAAAATATCACAAATATCTCATATTAGCAACCTACATGTGCCCTTCTGTTGTTAATCCATTCTCTCTCTCAGTCCCTTCCCATTTCTTAATTGCCTGGAAGCATTCACCTATCGAAATCCTTTCACTCACCCAGTCCCTGTTTTCCCTTGAATGTTAGACCCCTTGCTATATGTCAAGCTCAATGTCTCTTTCAAGCAATTTATGGATGTTAACAGCGTTGGTTAATCTATAGCTGTTTCATAAAACCTTCAAGAACTTTGCACTTCCCTGCTCTATTGCTGACAACCTCCTTCTTGTCATCGATAATTTGACTTATATAGTTCTCATTTTTGCACCATTTAATTTACCAAGCTAAATTCCTGTTTTATTGACCCATGTGCCTACCAGAAATCGTGTCCTCTACCTTGCACCCTCTTAGCTACTGTTAATTCTCACATGTATCCCTTTTAACCTCCATTCCTGTCTTATCCATAGGTTCATAGGTTCTTACCAGACTAATGATTGGTGAGGATCTTAAGAAACCTAGCCTTACATTCCCACGGTAGTTTTAGACCTTATATTTTGCAAATAAATAACCCAGAGATGGGACAAAGAATGATATCTTACAACATTTGCATGTCCTCCCCTATATATGAGGGACAGAGATGCTAACTCGGGTTGACATTGTGGTTACTAATCTGTTCATCCAAGTTACATTTGAGCAGAGTAAGAGAAGTGTTTTACATGGAGTAATAATACGGTAACACAGGATCAGTATTCTCTGTGATACAAACCTGTCCCTCCAACATATTCTATTTATTTTGCAAAAGAAAATGAGATCTTTTGAGCAGGTATTTATGATACCACTGGACTTGTCAATGTGTACTTGGTCTATTAGAACCGAGTATGGTGAAGTTCTATGCACAAGGCAGAGGTCACCACTAAGGTAGGGTGGCTTAATGGTTAAGGTGTTTGCCTTACAAACACAAGGTGCAGGGTTTGAGTCTCACAAGGGATAATTGGCTAGGCATAAAATGGCTCGCAAGGGCAGTTAGCCTAGTACTAATATATCAACCTATGAAATAGCCTGTATAATGCTGAGAAGAGGGATGAGGCTTTGAGATCGTCTGCAGAGGTTTTTATGATTTAGGCCCTTGAATATTTGTTTAGTGAAAAATCACTGTGGTCATTCCAATTGTAAATGTGTTTGGACAGGTACTTACCAAGAGGATCACTATGTTCAATGACTGGCCCAAACAATGATGAGTACAGTGGACCGATTACATCCCTGGATCTGGATGCGACACCTTTAGATATAAGCTGTGTGATGAAAAAAGACTGCCTTGCAAGAATGGACACATGCTGATCAAAAAACAATTTGGTGATGATGTAGGTTCCCAGATCCCTAATTAGGGGATCAGTTTTTAGGGGTGTCTTCATAAGGTCATATGTTCATAGGTACATACTAGGCCAGCTGTTCATAGGCCATTTTAATCCTACACAGCTTCCTTACTGAGGATTGAATTAACCTATCCTGTTTGGTGTTAGTATGGCCTTACCCAACCCATGGTTGATAATTATATATTAACCTTAGAAGGAATAACTGGGATCATAACATAGTTAAAATGAGGGTCTCATGTATGAAATAAAGCATTTAGAAACTACCTATGTCCACTAGTACTACAAGGAGCAATCCTGGGGTAAATATTATATTACCCATCCATAGAGCTTGTGCTTGAATATGGATAGGGATCAGCTTTGTTTTACATGGATGGGGACTCTGTTTCAGAGCAGCGGTACCGTCTGCCAGATATAACTGTTCCTTCAAACCATTCTGTTAATGTTGCAAAAGACATTTATATCCCTAGACTTAGAATTTCTGATGCCATTTGGTTTGCTGATGTGTAGTAAATCCATCAGTATTGTGTCAGAGGATGCCTTGTATGCCAGACACAGGTCACCTCCTAGCAATCAGTAGGACAATGAGTAAAGTGACAGGGCTTTGAGGCAGTCCATACAGGGCATATTGTTTAGGCCTTGTATCCTTTTAGCAAGGAATCTCTGTAGACATTTCAGTTGTAGCATGTGTCTGGACAGATGTGTGCCAAATAGGGCATTATACTCAATGGTGGAAAAATGAGGACTGAGGAAAAGGGGACGATGACATCTATAGATCTAGCTACAATCCATTTATTTATAAGCTGTGCAATTTAGAAGGACTTTCTTAAGACAGTGGACATATGTTGGCTTAAAGTTATGCCACTGACTACATAAATTCCTAGACAACAAACAACTAGGTCAACAGTTAGGGGCATATTGTCAATGTGATAGTTTTACAGGGTAGATGACTTTCCAAAAGATATGATAATGTATTTTTTTGCATTTAGTTTGAGTCCATGATTCAATAATTACTCCTAGCTTGTAGTCACCTGCAAATCAGCCAGAGCCCTTTGGTATTATTGGCTTTTGCTTCAGAAATGTAGATGCCAAACAGAAGAGGTCCTAGCTCAGAACCATGGGGGACTCCACTGGTGACTAATCTCTTTGTGGAGTTAGCTTTCTATATTTTGATCTTTTGCATCCTATTTGTGAGCCAGATGTCAATTCAGTAAGTGATGTATGTTTTTTTACCAGTTTAATTAGGGTTTTTGTCAATGTGTTAGGGATTGTGTCAAAAACTTTGGCCAGCTCAAAGTATGTGGTGTGTACTATTTTACCTTCATCCATTGCTTTGGTGAATCTTTTTAAAAACTCCACCAGGTTGAATAATCATGACTTGCCCTTGACAAATCCAGTCTGAGATGGGTCTAGTGTTTGGAGGTTCCCTATTTCCTGATTGATTAATTCCACAAGTCTTTCCATGGCTTTGCATATGAGGCTGGTCAGGATTATGGATCTGCAATTATCTGGGTATGTGGAAGGTCCTCTCTTATGCAGGGGAATGACTGTAGCTGTTCCTTATTCATTTGGTACAAAACCTTTATGCAGACTGAGACTGAATTGTGGTATTGTGGGTGTTGCTAAATCATGCTTCATGTTATGCAAGAGTCATCTTGGGATACTGTCAGGACCCATCAATGCAGAGTTGTGAGCTTTTTATAGCACTCTTAGGACTTCTTGTTTGATGGTGAGGTGAGTTCGTTTCAGGCATGTGTTGCAGCACAGATGGAGGGGAGAACGGGGAAAAGTCTGACCTGAATTTATCGACCAGTACGTTTGCTATATCTTCAGCCTCAGTGCAGGTAATATTGTCCCAGTCAACTCAGCACATTATTGGGTTGTGCTTCTGAGATTACAAACATAACTAAAAAAGGTTTTGTGATTGCCTTTGGCTTTAATGGGTATTTTAGCCTCAAACTTGGCTTTGGGAGATTTTATTGAGCTACTGAATTGTTTGTTTATTTCAGTGCTGTTGTCAATGTGGTAATTGCAAGGGAAGTCATAGTTGCCAAAGGATATCATTATACATTTCTTGGCATTTAGTTTTAGTTAATAGTTTTAATACCAGCTATTTGTTTGGGACAGGCCCTTTTGCAGGATCTTGGGGTGCTCTGTCGAGATTATGAGGGCACCAAGTTCGAAGTCATCTGTGAGTTGATCAGCTACAAAGCCTTAACATTTGCTTTGACCTCCAAAAAGTAAGATTGGAGGAGGCATGAATCCAGATCATAACTCTAAACTGTCCAGATCTTAGCCTCATATTTTTGCTTTATTCCTGAAATAATTTGTGTTTTTCTGGCTGAAGTCACTAAATAATGACATGCAGTTCCGTTTCTTGCTTGAAATCCTTCAGAAAATCTGTGTTAACACAGACCTTTTTGCTCTAGCAAGTTCTGTAAGTTTATAAGAGCAATATTTAAAATGTGTCCCTATTTTGGGACCTTTGTCCCAGCATTCTGTCAGTTCATTTTACTTTGTCCAGATTTCTTGAGGTATGCTCTACGTTCAGTGATAAATAAATGCTCCAGTTCAGTATATGCCTGCAATTCTTTATTCGCATATTGTTATGCTTCACGAATGTAAATATTACCCTTGTATATTTTTATTTATTTATTTATTTATTTATTTTATTCATTTATGTCACATTTGTTGACCGAGATAGTTCGACTGATTAAATGTCCATTTTCAGTGGAGGCCTGGGGAGAAAAACTCCAAACATACATACAGAAAATGATTTCATTTATATATTATAAGCACAGTTTATAAATTCATGTCAGTATTACCATTTAATAAAAGGATATAAAGACATATAATCTCACATATTAGAGCATAAGCATGTCATAGACTAGGAATAACACGCAGTCTAAGTGGAGTAAAACGTCCTCTTTTAACATATGGTTATAGGGTAGGAGTTAGTCAGGGTTAGAACAAGGACGTAGCCAACATGTTTTACAGTGCTGTTTAAGGCTGTTTTTGAATTGGGTTATAGAGGGAACTGAAGTAAGATCAGCAGGAAGAGAGTTCCAAGTTTTGCCAACAGAGCTGGCAAACAGAAAGTCCCCAGCTGAGTTGTTGGTTTTAAATGTTTGTACTAGTAGCCTGTGAGATGAGCGTAGTGTCCTGAGGTTACTGTAGGGGGTGATAAGGTTTTTAAGTACAGGTGCTTTTTCGGGTTGGTATAGAATCTTATATGCAACTATTATTTGGTTGCACTGAAGTAAGGTTGGCAATGCAAGCCACCCTGGATGATTTAAGTTATGACAGTGGTGTGTTCTGTATGCTGCTCCAGTGGCAAATCTAGCAACGCTATTATTGTTCATACACATTTTGTTTGTATATGTTGATTAGAATGATATATCTATGATTCTGCAATAAATTTAATTTCTCAATTAACATGAGACAATGTCATATACATGTTTTTTAATGTTAAAATGCTCTTCAATAAAATTAGTTTAAAAAATAAAGATTATTCAGTAGCAGTTCTCCAGGTGTTTTACCAGAAATTCTTCTTTTTTTTTTTTTTTTGCTTCCTCTCCCCTGCCCGATTCTTTCCAACCTGGCACCTTGGATCTGTCCGTCCCGGGTCTATCAGCTGCTGACCTCTACCTCCAAGACTTTCAATCCAGTGTTCACAAGTTGAGAGTGACTGCATTCCAGAGATTAGTAGTGCAAGAAGCTTGAACCAGTCATAGAATGAGATAACTGGGGGCTCAGCTCATCTATGCATCCATCACAAGAGGGGGAGTTTTTACTTATACTCTACCCACTGATCCCCCCCCCCCCCATGCAGATCCATGTTTTTTACCTGGATGGAGTAAGCATGCAGTGGAGATGTGTGGTGTTTTGCCCCAACTCATGCTCAGCCTTGTCTCCACCCTCAGTCATTCCTTGTATGTCATTATATGCACTGTCACATACAAACCTTGGCATGAGCACTCCTCTGCTTCTTGAAAACAGAATGAACTGGATAATTCATAACATGTAACTGATGTCACCATAAAACTCATAAAGCACCGTATTGCATCACATCACAAACGTTCCATGCATAGAAAGCTTCTTTCACTACTAATTTCTGGAATTCAGTCACTCTCAACCCTTAAACACTAATTAACATCATGCAGTTAACAAAGTTCCTTTACATTAGCAAGGCATGAGGCTTTGTACAGGAATAAAATAGGGCTAATACCTTATACTACAGCTCACATAGTCTCAGATAAATGATCCTGTATGCAACAGAAGACCGAGTGCACGTTATTATCTTAGAAAAGTAAGAAAGCTTTTCCTGCATGTTTCGGACGATGTTTAGTATCATTTAATATTATCAGTTTTGTACTCAGTTTTTAATAGTGTATCTAATTTGGGTCTGTATTATGTTGCTGAAAGGGCAAAACAACTAATGCCCTTTTCAGCGACACATGAACAGCGAAGTACCACTAACGTGAATGGCCAGGTCACCGATTTTTTTCCTAGAGGGAAAAAATCTGTAGACCAACCAGACATGACACACCATCTAAATCATTACAAAGTGGGGGGGCTGTGCCCCCCCCCACTCCCTAACTAAATATATCAACTCTGAGATCGCACTACAGTGGGGTAAAGGGCAATTTTATGGCAACTGCCAAGTGATTTTTTTTTTTCCTAGTAAAAAAAAAATCGGTGACCTGGCCATTCACGTTAGTGGTATTTCGCTTTTTATGTGTCACTGAAATGGCATTTGCTGTTTCGGCAACATAATATAGACTCATCTAAGTTTACTACTTTTCTGCTTTTTATGTACTCCTCTTGAAAACAGTTTCAATTCAAATTCAAGTTTACAAACAAAGATGATTGTGTGGAAGCACCATTACAGGAAAATCACATAAATTAAGTAAACTGATATATCAAAGACTCACCTAGTGTTTGATAATAAATAAAAGGGGCTCATAAAGAGTCATAGTCCAGCAAAATTATATAAGTTGTGAGGGGCCTGTTAAAGTAGACAAAGACGAAGGCCTCACCAGCAGAAGGCAAGATGAAGATGCCAGCAGTCAGGCATTAGAACTTTAAACATCAGTCAGTTTGATGCAGCAGAGATCTCCCTTAAAGAGGAATGCTGTTCCTTTCTGGCAAATCTGTTTGCAAAAGAACATATTCCTTATTAGGTTTTAGCTTGGTATCAGTGTACCTCAATGTTCCACACTTGTCTCCTAAGCTGTCCAAACTTGGAATCAAACTAGAGGTGATGTGGAGTGAGGTGGACAATGCATGCATAAAATGGACAAACAGGTCCAGTGATGACAAACAGCCAGATTAGAGGCAGAAGTAACTCCCTTTAGTCCACCTGCACTTTTATCCATTAAGAACTAGTAGAAGCCAGGAGCAAAACAAGCAGTGGTTATAGTAAGGAAAAAGTCCACATCCCATATTTTGGAGATAAGGGAAGCTTTGGTTGCAGTTAATCAACTATAAAGTGAACTAGGTGATGGACTGACCATGAGAAAAACACCACCATGAAGTCATAGGTGCACCGATAAGTTGGAATAGAAAGTCAACAGTATCTCTAAAATGATGGTTACAGAGCTAAATCCTTGGGCGAAACCATAATTCCTGAAAATTATAAAGGATTTCACATTGTACAGCTATGGGTACATCTTCAACCCAAATGCTGGAGTTGCATATTACTAATCAGTTTAGGGACTGTAGCACTCCGTTGACAAGGAAGTTCGTGTATTTTTTCAAAAAATATCTTCACACTACTTGCGGGTTGATAAATGGGGACCCCCTCCTCCCCCAGCTCATTATCTTCTGTTCTGCTTTACACACTCAGCAGATATGTTAACTACAGTTGTCCCCTTGCAGAGGAACATAAAATAAATTGTAACAGCTTTGACCTTGTCTAACCAAGGGCATAGAATTAGTGAGACTCCTGGAAGCACACCGGTTTCAAGTCAAGGACCAACATTTTTATCCCTCCAGATGTCCATGATAAACGCTATGTTAGCACAACAGACCAACATGACCAGAGGACTACAACTATGAGCTACTAATGAGCTGCTTCCTATAGTTCAGGGTTTGAGTCCTTCAGCCTACATTTTTGCCTATGGCATAACTTTGAGCAAGTCCCTTAACTTGACATTGTTCCTGGGCACCCCTGCAAAGGGCACTTGAGTCCACTGGTTTAACTGATGAACATGAATAAATATCACCAGCTTGGTTATAAATGGATGTGCATAAGAAGAAGTCAACCCTAAAAGGGTCAGCAGTGTACCATCCTCCATGTTAGTCCCATTTGAATGATTGGTTCCACCTGTGCGTAATGCAAGATAGTATGCATTTACATGGTGTTTCAGGCCAGGGCCACCGAATAAAATGTTCACCCACACTACTCATATCATGAAGAGGAAACCGCTACTGACATCATCATCTTACTTTTCCAGATTATTTGATGATGCCATGATACTTTATCACCATACTTCTCTATTAGACAAATTATAGTCTTATAAGTACAAGGCCATAGAATTAGTGAGACTCCTGGAAGCACTATTATTTCTGATATGTGCACTTCTTTAATATGCTCAGAGTGATTTCTGAGTACAGCTTTCACTCACATAAATTTGCTTCATCTCACAAAGTTTGGATTGTATTATCATATTATACTTTAAAAGAAATCAAATTTGAGTTGCAACTTTCAGAAATGAACAAATTTGTTCAGAACTTCCTCAGACAGGTGGTGTTGCTATCAAGTTCAACTCCAAAGCATATAATCTGTGATGAAATCAGAAACTTCTCATCTGTATGACAACAAATGATAATTCTGATTCTCTTACTCTCACAACAAAACTGCTTTCTTCCACGGTGTGTATCATGTGTGCATGTGCCTGTCCATGACATACAGAGACACACACACACACACACACACACACACACACACACACACACACACACACACACACACAAGCATGCACGCATGCACGCACGCACGCACACACGCACACGCGCACACGCACGCGCACACCAAAACAATTAAATGTATTTATTTATTTATTTATTGACATTTGATTACAAGGAAAGTCTGACTGAGTAGAATCCATTTTCAGGGGCGGCCCAGGGAGAAAAGCTTCAAATTATTGCAAAAGATTTAAGAACAATACTTTTAAAATCTTCAAAAATAAAACAAAAATATGTAAAGTTTAAATAATGATAAGTAATTAGACATAATATAAAAGTTTTGGATGAGAATCAATACAAACTATATGACAATCATTTAATATTTAGAGAAATGTTATCCTGTTTATAGAGAAATTAAAGGTAAATTAGTCTAACACAAATAGGAACTGCAATATGAAGTAAGCGAAAAACAGACTTAGGATACATTTTGAGAGAAAACCAGATTAAAGATCTAGAATGTGTAAAAATGTCTACTGCTAACTAGACAATCTTCTTTGCTAACAAAATGGTACTTTTAATTTATCTAGAAGGTTATCACTGATAATAAAGGATACACTCAAGTTGCTAATGAGGTTAACCTTGTAGGCTTGGGTTTGATTCTGTCAGTCTCTGTTTCTCTGTTGTGTAAAACAGATCCTTTTTAAAATGCTTTTTAGTGATTACATTTAACTTTAATTTTAACTTTATTTTTCTACTGAGTACATTTAACCAACCAGACTAGTTAATGCCTCCATTGTAAAACACCACAAATCAAAGCACTCTGCTAGCTATTAAGAAAATAAGATAGGCCAGGCTGGTATCCTGTAATGGCACAAAATCTTCCTCTAAGTATTTTTAATTTTTGGTCTATGCTCCTTAGAATACTCAGGAGATAAATTTGATGATGCACCTTGATATTATTAACTCTAATATTGCCAGGGCTCCAGCATGGATTAATTTTACAATACTCTGCAATACAGCTACGTGTCCAGCCTCCAGATATCATCATGATACCTTTCTGTGATTCAGTCTGCCCATTTTTATCCCCTCGCAGTCCCAGAAGACAAAAATTCCATAAAATACAGGCTGCTTTACAAAATATAGCTTCACATTCTTTTATACAGTCCCTCCCAACCCCCTGAGAGCAGGATAATCCCAAAACATATGCATAGTTCATTTATCCTTAATTTGACATGTTCAGCAACCATCATCCCCACTTTTTCAGAATGAGAAATAATTGTTTTGGGGTTCTATACCATGTACATATCCACCTCGTATAATGGTCTCAAAGCAGAGGGTATATTTTCAATTTATCAATCTGTTGAAACTCTCTTGCCATTCCAATAGACAGCCCTTTTGTATTGCACAGAGAGTTTATTTAATTAACAAATAAATAATATTATCTTGATAGCACAAAGAAATAAAGCCTTTAGTGTGACCCAATGACCAAAATCAGTTGCCATCTGAAAACTAGAGTAACTTGCAAGGCTGAAAGGCTGTGACTGAGCCCTTGATCGTGGCT
This sequence comes from Protopterus annectens, assembly GCF_019279795.1. NCBI lineage: Eukaryota > Metazoa > Chordata > Ceratodontiformes > Protopteridae > Protopterus > Protopterus annectens. The sequence continues at coordinate 200,750,685 of NC_056747.1, forward strand.
AACTTATTTGTTGCAGATGAAGGTGGTTTGAGCTGCTGCAGTGGTAACATAGTGGAATATGTTACACAATATCTCAGAAATGCTGGCCTTGGTTATGGCATGTTGCTAATGGTAGTCATTAGTGCCAGATGTTGTCTTATTTTGGTTTTAAATTGGCAAAGGGAGGAGAGCGAAGTAATGTTGGCTGGAAGGAGATTCCAAACACTGCCTACAGAGTTTACAAAGAGGGCATCCCCAGCTGTATTGTTAAGTTTGATTGTCTGAAATAGTAATTTGTTTAAGGATCTAAGCAGTCTCTGATTGTTATGAGTGGTTATAATATTCCTTAGGGATGGTGTATTATCTGAATTATAGAGAATTTTTTTAGCTATAGTCAGAAGGTTGTATTGGATTAGACCGGGAAGTTCTAGCCACCCAAGTTGTTTGAGGTTAATGCAGTGGTGTGTCCTAAATGGCAGGCCAGTGGCAAACCTGACAATGTGATTGTAACAGAATGACAATCTATTTAGGACTGACTTGTTTAGATTAGAGAAAGGGGATATCCTTCAGGAGGGTCTAGATCAGACAAATGAGTGTTGCCAGAATTAAGGTCTAAAACTAAATGCGAAAAAATGCATTATCATACCTTCTGGAAGTCAAATAACCACCTGCAAACTACAACATCAATAACTCACCCCTAAGAGTAGACTCAGAGGTGGGAGATCTAGGCACACAGACAGATAGCCTAAACTATGATTGTCATGTGTCCACAGTGGTGACGAGGTCCTCCTATGTGGCACAACTTATAATAAAGGTATAGCATCCAGATCCAAGCAAATTATATCCGCGCTGCACTCAGCCCTCATTAGACCAATAATTGAGTACAATGTACCATTTGGCAAGTACTTGACTAGGTGCCTACAGCAGCCGAACAACCTTAGAGGTTCCTCACAAAGAAAATACAGGGTATAAATAGTGTTTACTATATGGATACAGTAAAAGCCTTATCCCTTCTCTCTGTCTCCTACTGGCTATTAAGGGGTAACCTATGCCTGACCTACAAGGGACTCACAAATCCACCCTGATGGACCTGCTACAAACCAACAAGTAAAGGAGCATGTAGACCACCTGATCTAGGTATTTCTACTAAGTCAGAGATTCAAACAAATGATGCTGGAGAGATAGATATGGGCTTCATAAATTTCCCCTTCTTTGGGATAGGCTTCCATTTTACATTAAGCAGAGCCATTCTATGGCCCTCTTCAAATGCAATTTTGAATAACTGGATGGGGAATTGCAAATTCACACATGCGGCAGTGCCTGTGTTTATAAATTCATAAGTTTGTAGTTGGCTAACTTCCCCTGTGGGCTATTTTAAGCCTAGTGAATTACTCTATGTGAGAAACAAATCCTGCACCTTATGTTTGTAAAGTAAACAACTTAACCATTATGACAACCTACCGTATGGGCATTTGTAATCTGTAAGACATTCAAGACAGTTTCACCAATCAATGCCATCCTCTTGCCCCTAGGGGCCATATTTTGGGTAAAATCTGGTTATATTGGCTAGTCTCATAATGGATCTTAATCCATTAGCCTTGTAATCTCCTATAAAACTATGAACCTATGATGCAACTAGAGAGGATGGTGCTAATGGGTAGTTTCCTGGCCAGTGGAAAATGAAGGTGCTCCTTAAAAGTGGTAGACCTCATTCTGGGGTGAGGGAAAGAAATGAAGAAATGCTCATTACATGTATAATAGGAGATCTGAGGGGCAACTGCTGAACCCTATACAATTGCACTTTATAAGTACTTACACGAGTGCATGGATTGTGCAATCCCTAACAGAACCAAGATGCTATCCTCCAAAAAAAGGAAGCCTATCTGGTGGTCCCCAGCTATAAATAAACTCTACAACAGAAGAAAGAAACTTTTGCAAAAAAGAGTAAAATCTCATGATTGGAGGAACTCCGTGGTCAGCCTCAGTAAGAAGCTGCGATCCCTCATAAAATCATTCAAAGCTAGTTATGAAAACAAAATTGCCACTGATTCTAAAGACAGCCATAAAGCATTCTATAGCTATGTCAAGAATCTCAATGGCAACACTCAGATCTGCTCTGTGTTACAGCACAATGGCACTAAATATACAGAACCAACTGATATTGCCAACATCCTGACAGATAGGTTCAGTGCTAACTTTACCCCTCTCTCATCCCCTAAAGGGCCCATCTCTATACCGGAAGAATGCAAAGTACCTGTAATCACGGCTGCACAGGTAAAAAACACACTCTCCAAAGCCAAGAACACAGAATCCGTGGGACCTGAAAACATCCCAGGCTGCGTTCAACATGAACTACAGAATGAACTGGCACCCCACCTAAGAACCATGTTCAATCATAGCCTCACCTTAGGCTTTGTGCCCACTGAATGGTGCACAGCAACAATTATCACACTCCACAAAGGGGGAGCCACCATGGACCCTGGGAACTACAGCCCAATTAGCCTGATGAGCCTGGTCTGCAAGGCTATGGAGCGTATCATCATGGAACTTATAAACAATGACATTGGTAATCTCCAAACTCTGGACGGTACCCAGTTCAGGTTTGTAAAAGGCAGATCATGTATCCTAAACCTGATAGACTTCTTTGAAGTGGTCACCAAAGCTGTAGATGAAGGTAAGATGGTACACACAGCCTATCTAGATCTCTCCAAGGCTTTCGACAACATTCCCACTCTGGAATTATAGACAAACTTACTAAACTAGGTATAAATCCCTATGTCACAAGATGGCCACAAAAGTTCCTCACCAAAAGGATAAAGGGTCTCAAACATCTGTCCTATGCTGCCCGACTGAAAGAACTCCAGCTCTATTCAGTCGCTTACCGCTTGCTCAGAGGTGACCTTTGCCTAACATACAAGGCCATGTCAAACCCAGATTTGATGAATATGCTTCACCTCAAAAAATCTAGATCCGTCAGAGCCACAAGGGCGGGAGACTTAAACCTCGACACGGCTATTAATAGGACGTGCTGGAGGGATAGATTCATCACCCAAAGACTCCCTATGCTGTGGAATAAAATCCCGGTATATGTGAGGCAGAGCACCTCGCTGGCCTTGTTCAAGAGAAATCTTGACCAATGGATGGGAGATCGCAGATATACCCCAGGGATTACCTCAGTGTCACTGCTAGACAGAGGCACAGCAAAATAATGGGTATAGTTCCCCATACTAAAGGGGTGGCGTAAGCCACAAAACTATGGGCTAGGCTTGTAAATGCCCTCGGGCAGATAGCCTAGTATGAACCTATAAACCTATGAACCTATGGGTTGCCAACTGGCTCACTGACTGAACCTACACTGTGAAAGTAGCAGACTCTAAATCCAATTTCAGACCAGTGACAAGTGGAGTACCACAGGGTTCAGTCCTAGGTTCTCTCCTGTTTGGTATCTACTTCTCTGAAGTACAGGCTAACACAGAAGGTCTTTGGCTAACAAAGTTGGTAGATGACTGCAAACTAGGAGCCACAATCTAATCTCCTAATGATGTGGACTTTCTACAAAAGGGCCTCACTGAGACAGATGCCTGGTGTCAAAGCCATGACCTCAAGCTCAATGCCAAAAAGTGCATTGTCATCCCTTTTGGTAAAAGCTCTGTACCCATGAACTACCACATAGGCGGTAGTCTACTTAACACTGAAAGTGTGATAAGAGACCTTGAGACACAGGTGGACAGTAGTCTCTCCTTTGATAATTACATCGCCACAGTAGTCAGAAAATCCTTCTATGTGGCACACCTCATCACAAAAGGTTTCTCATCCAGGAAAAACTAGGTCATTGTTCCCCTCTACTCATCACTCATTAGACCCATTATAGAGTACAACGCCCCTTTTGCTATGTACCTCACAAGACATCTACAACAATTGGAAAGGCCACAGAAATACCTCGCAAAGAGGATTACTGGCCTCAAACAGATGCCCTATGCAGACTGTCTCAAAAAACTCCAGATTTACTCTGTCGCATATCGCCTACTCAGAGGCAATCTCTGCCTAACATACAAAGCTATGTCAAACCCAGAGCTGTTGGACATGCTCCACGTAAAGAAATCCCAATCCCTCCCAGCTACATGCTCTAGGGACCTAAACCTTGTCACCACAATAAACAGAACATGCTGGAGAGATAGATTCCTATCTCAGAGACTTCCCATACTCTGGAACAAACTACCTATCTATATCAAACAAAGCTCCTCATTAGCACTCTTCAAGAAAAATCTTGATGATTGGATGGGAGATAGGAAATTCACCCCGGGGATCACTTCTGTGGCTCTGCTTGACAGGGGCACATGAAAATAATTTTCTTGCATGGCAAAAGCCAGGGTACCATTTTCCTAGGCTTATATAGGCCCTAGAGCCAATAGCCTAGTACCTACCTATGAACCTATGAACAGCCAAGGAAGAAAAAAGGATTCTGGAAAAGATGAATATAAGTATATATTTATTTAACATTTGTTGACTGGGAAAGTCCGAGTAGCACAGAGCCTATTTTCAGTGGAGGCCCAGGGAAAAATGCTCCAGATGCATGTCTTTGGAATGTGAGAAGAAACCAGAGCAGCTGGAGGAAACCCACCTGAATGCAGGAAGGACATGCAGACTCCACACAGAAGGCACCCCAGCTGAGAATCAAACCAGAGAGCCTCTTGCTGTGAGGCAACAACTTTAACTGCTGCACCCTACACCGTTTTTTACACACACACACACACACACACACACACACACACACACACACACACACGCACACACACACACACACACACACACATATATATATATATATATATATATATATATATATATATATATATATATATATATATATATATATGTACATAGATTCATGTTCTTCTACCATGTACATATACTGCCCCCCCCACACACACACACATATGCACTCTTAAAAGTTAATTTGTATACCCTGGCTTACATAATGTGTGTCTGGGTACACTGACATATCAAAGTAGAACTACATAAGAACAGCACATGCTCTGATGTGAATGAGACTTAAAATATGTAATGTTTCATTTGCTTAATGGACAAGTAGAGAAAATTAGATAAATTAAGGTATTAGCTTAATAGAAGACAGTTTGCATTTACCATCATTTACCTTAGAGCGGTATTTGTAAGGAAATGATTGTTAATGTTTTGCTTAAGCCCCATTCACTTCAACTGGGTGCTTTATCTACAACTAAATCATGCTACGGCTGCAATTTACTATTTGAACATTGTGAGGTTCCATAAGCTAGTTAGATAAGCTTGTCAAATACGTTATCTGTACTATTATCAATACTTTGTAAATGTGGCTGCTTGAGTACAAGAGATTCAAAGTTCCATACATTTATAAATAGGCCACAGCCATTAGCTTGCTTTAATTGGTCTGTTTTTTAAAAATGTATTAGCTTGCATTACTAAGTCTGAGTTGCTTTGTAAAATCGCATCTAACACCTTTTTGTGTCTGCCTTGCCAGTATGCAGCTTACCTTCCAATACATGCCCAGCACAGCACTTCTGATGACATACCATCACATTTGACTAATGAATTCACAAGCTTTACCACTCCATGATGTGTTCCATGAAAAGACCATGTACATTTTTTTCAGTCCATATTTACCCAAATAGTTAGCAACTATCATTACTTTGTACTAAAGAAAGTATAACAAACACGTCTCTGTGTATTTTTTTGTTTGTTTGCTTTTATTTAGAAAGAATATAAACAAACATTGAGGTCCGCTATATTCTATTACAAAGAATGCTAGTGTGGAACTTACTACAAGGTGATGTCTAATGTGCTAGTTGTATAAAAAGTTTTACATAAACTTTAATATCATTCACGCTATTTTCCATGTCTGGGTCTCTGTCTCCATCTGCAAACCTTTTTAAATTATTCTATTGTTAGCTGTTGTTCCCATTAGAAAGCTGAAGCAATACTGACCCATTTTTTTTCCACTGGCTAAATTGCATATAATTATAACGTTTAGAGTTTGGAGATCTCAGAATACAGATTTGGTAGTTACTTGTTCAGACCAGGTAATAACAGAATGGTCTATTATTCACAATACCTTAAATATAAAATAGGAAGAGTACTCTGCAAAGCTAATAACAGCTCTAGAGATGTAGAACTTAACTAAGATAGCGGTGGTCATTTGCAGGATGGGGACCAAAATGGAGTGGTGCTTGACATTTCCATAGATGTGAACTGCTGTAAACCATGCTCCCAAACAAAAAGTTGCACTTACTTGAGAATTTATGTTAAGTGCATAATGCTGTATCCCAACATATTCCTTTAAATCTTTACGTATCTTTCTTCTTTTGTCTCTTCTTATCTGAAGCCCAAACTTTCATCCATTCTGGAGTTCATCCAACTGCTAGTGTTCAAATGCTTGTTGACTTACAGCATAGCACTGTAAATGTGGCAGTTCTTTGCTTATAAACAGTATTTCTGAAATCAAAATTGCAGGTAGAGCCTCCTTTCTACTGAACATGCTGACCTTCAAATCGATAAATGAATATTACTGCTCCCCACTAAAATGTTTCCTCCAAAACAGAGACACAGCTTAAGAAACACTGATGACAGTCTCCTTAGTAAGTCACAATGCATCATAGCCGGAATCAGCAGCAGAGCACTAGAAATAATTACCCCAGGGCATTAAATAATACTAGAAATAATTACCACAGGGCATTAAATCTTCTATAACAATAAATAGTTTAGGAAATCACTGAAAAGTAATGTAAAAAATCTTTTCATTGTCAATGCTTTAACAATTGTAACTACCTGTTATCACTGGTCAAAGGTATAATGGTAAAACTTCTATCTTAAATATCTTAATTAACATTTTGTATACAAATACAGCCTGTACATTTCGACTTTCTTTTTGCCAATGTCCTTTACTCATATGTATGCTCTGACTCTGTTCTGCCTACATTATCAACAAATTATCAATAAAAGCAAATTCTGTACTCCAACGCCCCACACTTATTTTACATTCTGTTAATCTCTTTCAGTAGCCTAAATTCTGTACAGTTCAGCCTCCAGTATCTTGAAATGCTGTCCTCAATATTAAGTATTTTTTGTGTTTAACCAATGGTAATTTAAGCAATAACCGACAACGTCAGTGTAGTATATTAAGTTTTACCCATGGTTGGTGTGGTTTAATCATGAGGGCGAAGTTTCAGACAGTTTAGGGGTAGGAAAGAGAGAAAGAATGGAAGAAAAAGAAAGAAATTCAAGTAGTTTTAAATAACGTACCTGATTTTTCCTAGTATTTCCTCCATGCTCTCTCTCTCGTATGTCTGGAGTTCAGACTACAGATTTTTTTTATTTTTGTTTAAAAAAAAATAAAACTTACAGAATATACCAATGGAAAAAAGTCCTGGCGACAGGACCTTTTTTCATTGGTATATTCTCGGATTTACAACGGGCATGTTGATTGGGCTGGCCAATTAGCGTGTTCGTTTTAGAATATTAAGGGCCAGTCATTGTATAATACTTCATTTTATATGTATTTGTATAAATCCTGCATTGAGTGCAACTGTTTTTGCAACTTCTGATTCAGCTTATTTAAAGTCCTATCCAGCATTAGCCTTATAGTTACCATTGCACATCCACTGATTGAAACCTTGCTAATTTGTTCATTACTAATATACTGTACTGTTGGACTTAGCTTATGGCTACATTCTGTACACCTCTACTTTAATTTTTTCCACTGTTTTGTTTTTATGTGTTCTTTACCAATGTTTGTAAATAATGTCTTACCTTATCATACAGCCTGGATCATGCCTAAAACGGGTCCCTGGACTAGTGTGCTTAATTAGTTAACAAACAAACAAACAAACAAACAAACAAATAAATAAGTGTTGTCAGAGGTCAACAATCCATTCTGACAGTGTAATAATGCAAAATGTTCCAGGTTGTTTTGGTTCTGACTGTACAGCTGTTTTGTATAAGCATGTGGCTTAGTACAAGTGTATTCTTGGAGATGTGGTCTTTTATAAGATCTGATCCACCTGGACTGCAGGCAGTCAGACCAGCGATGTTTAAAGCAGAAATGAAATGACACATTTAATAAGATGTCTTCAGTCTCATTCATCTGATGTTTTCAGTTTGACATTAAAAGCTCACCATTTGGCATTTACACAGTTTGAAGGAAAACATCATCTGCAGCCAGGAAGAACGTTCCGTATACTCGCTGCTCTGGTGTCATTTTAATAATGACGTGCAGGGAGTTAACTCTGCTAAGGCAAACCCAATTAATTTGATTGTCATAATTAATTAAAAATATGTACAGTGTGCCAGTATTACAAAGATAAACTGATTATGAGATGTCTGTGTTATGTATTTTTTGAACTATGACAGATTTAATTTTTCAGTTCAGAGTGTTTGTGCTTTACCTTCAGTAAACGGTGACTGTGTTAATATAATCATAGCAGGAAGCAATTAACATACCCTGCAAGAGCAACTAAATAAAGATTTGTATTAGTTATTCTGAAATTGCATACAAGATGAGAATCTTTGAAATTCATCCTAACAAAGCAAACTGCCATCTAAGTAAAATGCTTCTATTCGGTACATTAACATTGTGCTTATTTGTTTTAGTTTCTTATTCTGTCTGGTTCCGTAAAATTGGCGCTATGTATTAATGAGCATCTCTTTGATTCCTTTCTTTCTCGATTTTTTATGTAAAATACATTTGAATGCAAGTAATGCTCTTTCAGTACATTAGATGTTTGATAAAAAAAAAAAAAAAATGAATGCAAAGTTGTACAGTTGATAACATCACAGTCAATTTCGTGTGGTGACACAAAAGATGGTAAGAGTAAAGGCCTAATTAATATTAATGTCTGTGTGGTACAGCTAGAAACATAAATCATCAACTGTTAGCTCTATTCATAGTTGTAGACTGCGGAGTGAGTTTGTATCTGTAAGCAGTGACATCTGTGATGCTATGAGTGCACTGTCAGTTGAATAAGGCTTAAAATGTAGGCTCCTTCTGTGTATCCCGATGTTCTAATAAAAAAAAATTTCAGTCTACTCCTTTCAATCCAAAGAACAACATCAATTTCCTTTTTGTCTTGACCAAGAAATGTTCCTAAAGAACTGGATCATTCATTTTGCAGACACAATCTTGGGCTAGATTTGTAATCTTACATGGCACATTCAAGTTACTTACCTACCAGTATAAAGTACCATGTAAGTGATGTACATCAAAATAAAAATGTGTTTATAATAGTAGCAAACTATGGATTAGTCTGTCCCACAAACTGAAAAGAAGATTGTCACTTTTGTGTTGGTACACAAATATACTAGTCTTCGTGGGTTCTCTTTAAGCAGCTTTATTCTACACAAACACATTACTATAGAAGCTTATTGACTATGACTAAGTAACTTGCATACAAACTAACTGCTGGGATCATACATGCTCACTCACTGGGTGCTTCGACAAAATGGCACTAGGGATTGCACATGTCTGGAATTTATACATGCATGTATAGCCTTGCATTTTTCTTAAAGACATAGCACTCACACACACACACACACACACACACACACACACACACACACACACACACACACACACACACGTTACACTCTGATCCTACATCCTACCTCTTTGAGAAATAGATCATGCAATTTGTCATGAGAGTATTTAGCATGCAGAAATCACAGGTAATCTAAAGACATGCATTATACAATACTAAGTACACAGATACATACAATCAAGTCCATGCTGCTGTGTATTTCACACTACGCTTAGAAACTCGTCCATATCATGTGACATGAAATTGGGAATCAGATTAATCAACTGACGCAGTCTCTGCAAAATGGTTAACCTGTCAAATGTTCGTATTACTTTCTGGAATGGAATCAGATTTTTGAAAACATTTGACTCAGAGTTTGCATCACAGATACAATGTTGTGATTGCAATGATGATTATTCTGGTACAGGAAGAAGATGTCTGCAATTCCTCCTATACGCCACACACCCTCAGAGCTTGCCAAATAGGATCTCGTCTTGCATAGATGCTTGCAATCTTTCCTATTTAATCAAAACCTTTTGTTGTCTGTACCTCAATGAACAAAGTAATCTGCTCAATCTATCATAACTAGATTTCTATATATTACGCTTCTTCAGCAATTAATCCTTGATGGTTTTATTGTTCTTAGAGTAAGGCTGTAACAAACCTGATGAAATAGGTTGCATAGTTCTAGTTTATCTGGAAAGTAGTGTTAGAGAAGGTGAGCCAAGAATATCATCACAAAGTATATTTTTGAGATTAAGTAAATTCAAGAATACACTTGTATTGTCATGCTTTGACTTTTCAATAAATCACTTTGCACTCTGTACTGCTCACTCAGCTAGACCATTGGATTGAGGATATTCAGGACTACTAGTGACATGTACTAAGTCCCATTATCTTGCAAATTTCCTAAACAACTGGGTACCATTGTCAAAATAAAAGTTTGTGTGAACTACCATAAACTGAGAAATAACGTTTCAACTTAGTAATAACAGCTGTTGAGGTTAAGTTTGGTAACAAATCAATCTCAAACCAACTCGAATAAAACCAAATAGTGTTGCTTGTTCCACTGAAAGATATCAGTTGCTACAGTAGACCAAGGTAGTTCAGGCATTGGATTTAGTTGAAGCGGTTCTCTTTGCAAATGCGCTCTGGTACTATTACATACTGAACAAGAAGAACTCTATCAATGTCTTTTGATAACGAAGGCCAAAATACTAGTTCTCTTGCTCTTCTGTTAGTGGATAATAAACCTGGGTGACCACAATGCTAAACTAAACCAACAGTTGCAGCCTAAACACATCCTTCAGTTATAAAATGAAAGTTAAGAAAATACAGAAGACTAATTATGTAACATCAAGCAAATTCTCTTACCTGCATCTGGCAATCACTATCCCCAAATGACCCAAATTAGGGGGGAAAAGACAAACATATGGGAACTCAACTAAAGTGCATACTAACCAGCTGCAGCTAAAGTAAACCACAGCAAAGCAATAAAAAGCTAAAACAGCCATTCACCAATATTTTTTTATTAAAAGTAGTGATGACTAAATATATTCCTCTCTACTTTTCTGTTAGGCAAGAATGACATGGCAACCTACTTGAAAGGATAAAAACTAAAACATGAAACAGAAAAATATAAGGATGAATGAGAAGTAAAGTTGCCATTCTCATTATGTTAAATAAAATTAATAATTCCATTCACAGGAGGTTCAGATTTAAAAGTTTACTAGTGTATACCAGGAGACAAAAAAACATACAAGTACAGAATTTTGTCTGACATGAAACAGGAAGCACACAATTTTATATAGGTTTAACATTTAAGCTATGCCCACCTTACTGACGTGATATGGCACGGGGCATCTACATCACTTTAGCTTACAAGCCTCTATTCTTTTAATCTGCTGATGCAGTATGTATTAAACAACTTTTCCTCTAGATACAATACGGCCTTGCTATCCAGCTGGTCAGTCATAATGTCTTTCTGTAAAGTCACTTATTCAAGGTTTCTTATCAGTTCAAATACAATAGCAGATTCAGTCTTTAACATACATATTTGTTCACTGTTTCACTTTCTTTACCAGCTGTGTTTTTATCTCCCAAGGACAAGTTACTTCATGCAGGAAGAGAAGATTTCATTATTTACAAGGACTAGTTATCTCATCAGGAAGGAGCGGAAGATTTACACATTTAATTTCCTGACCCAGCAGATAATCACTTATGAAAAGCATAAACATTAAGCTTGCTGAGCTGGCAGCTGCCAGGGTCAGGGGTCAAAGCACACTGCAGTTTCAGAAGCTACTTGCATTTACACATGAATTTATCCCTTCTGTTATATGATTAATAGAATAAAATGCATTATAAACTACCTTGCTTCTAAACTAGCATTTCACATATATTTAAATACATATTTTTCTAACATTTCCCCCCATTAATATTTTTATTCTATTTTTTTTTTTTTTTTTGAAGTATGCATAGTGTTATTTCAACTCCTAACCTTTTCCACTTAGGATTTTCAGCTAGGAGAGTCATTCAATCTATACTTCAGAAAAAGCGTCATCTGAAATCAATCTTTCAATTTCAATATCTTGGTAGAAAGTTTCAGTAACAGATACATCAACAAAATCTTTGATTAATCTTTTCATGCAGGGAATTCCATAGCAAACACATGCTCCTATTAGGAGAATACCCACACAAATAGCAATTAGAATGTTCATTAGGATGGAACCCCACCCCCCAAAGAGATTCTGGAAAAAGTTCGTCAGTGGGTTTGGGCCTGGTTCAGTCATGGCTGATACTTGCTGAATTACCTCTAGGTGATTATTTATCTCGTGACGATTGTCAGGTATATAAGCACAGCATTCTTCTTTGATAAGCACGCACGTACCACCTCTTGCCACTAGGGTGAAGTCAAGAGCCATCTGATTTTGTAGCACAACAGTTCTCATTGCATTCAGTTCATCAGTCACTAGTTCTAGGGCAGAAAAAGTTGCATTACTCATTACTTTGAGAAGTTTCAACAACTTCCTCAGCTCCCAGATCGATTTGACTGCTCCATAGGCTGGTAATATTCCTGCCCAGGATATAACACTGTCACTCAAGTCCATATGAGTCAATTCGCTTTTGTCTTTTACTGAATTATGGTCTTTCCAACCAGCTTCGATCTTCCCAACTGGATTCACAGGTTTCTTAACTGGACCTTCGGGCTTTCGAGCTGTTTCTCTTATGTTTCGTATCTTACCCAAAGGTAATTCTGCTGTATGTCTTATTGCAGGAACCAAGTAACCCAAAAAACAACTGCCGGACCAATTCTCAGGTAACCATTTATATGCCTTTTTCCCAAAAATAAAATAACAGTTTTCTACTTTAGTACTAATACTCATCAGCCCTGCATGAAACATTTTCTGATCCAGAAAGGCTCATTCAGACTCTGCTACACTTTGCTGTGAAGGAAAGGTTAGTTTGCTTTTATTTTTTGTATTACTGTATTGCCTTTTTATATTTTGAGTACTGTAGTTTGTTTTCTTTACCTTGTGTTTTGCTTGCATTCTGTTTTAACAGCATATTAAAACTTCAAAAGAGACCACAGCTGTCTCTGTTCTGAGTCAGACAGAAATAAGAACTGATTAATTAAGGACTCATTCATAAGACAGAAGAAGTCACTTAAGGTTAATCACTTGTTAACAGAGGGGGTGGAGCTAGGAACTAAAATTCCTATTTAAGGAGTAAACTAAAACATTTCAGAGCTTTACCAGAAAGGCTCATCCAGACTCTGCTACACTTTGCTGTGAAGGAAAGGTTAGTTTGCTTTTATTTTTTGTATTACTGTATTGCCTTTCTATATTTTGAATACTGTAGTTTGTTTTCTTTACTTTGTGTTTTCCTTGCATTCTGTTTTAACAGCATATTAAAACTTCAGAAGAGACCACAGCTCTCTCTGTTCTGAGTCAGGCAGAATTTTTCCCGCCCTCCCACACATTTAAGTCGTCTTGTTAAATACCACTGTCTTTCTAGTTGCCCGCCTCTTATGTTAATCTGACCATATATCTCATTTCTCTCTACTTTCACTGGCTTATGTGAGTAATCACAAAATCATCATTTTTGAAATCCCACCCCTTCAATTATTTAAATTTATTGGCCATCCTACAGTATTTCATAGTACCAAAATACAAAAGTGACCACCCCTTTCAATCCATCTTGCTGTTTTAAAAATAGTAACTCTCCACTAAACCTTAACTTTTTAAACAGGTAAAACTCAAGCTACCTACTTTCACATCTAACTTCTCTAGTGCACACTGCAGAGTGCATTCTTTTCAATCTTACCTTTAAGCATCCCTGTGACTAGCACTTTCTCTAATACCTGCTGGAAAGCACTAGGAAGCCTTAAACTCATACAAATAATGAACTCTCCTTGTTAACAAGGAGAAATTAATAGAAGGCACTAAACAGCCTATAATTGCAAAGTACCTTGCTAAGGAAACAGCTCCTATACTTTACAAAGAAAAAAAGAAAAGCCCCAAACCAGGCATGTCCAAGGGTCAGCTTCCGGTGATTTCTCCTGTCCACCTGGTGAATCTGTGCATACTGGGGCAATGCAGCAATTGCCTCATGTACACAGACAACCCTCTCCTCCTACCACCCAACACTACAACCTGTGAGAGATGCACTTACATAGCCAAAATGGAAGCAAAGCTCTCTCCACCCAAGATTGTGCTAAACAGTCAAGAGGAGAAGGTTAACACTCACACTACACCTCAAGCAACACATAGCCCTTCTAAACCTGCACCACCAACACCCACATATAATAACACTAAAGCCACATATGCAGAGGCCCTTAACTGTAACCTGCCCAAGCAACAAAGACCTCTGAAGCTGAAACGCAAACAAACACCAATCACAACCAATGTGTCACATAGTTCACAACACCAGTGTGCCACCCAGCCACAGCCCCTAAGGCAAGACAATGTACCTAACACTTTAGTCATAGGTGACTCTATAGTCCGGCACACTGATGTCCCTCTCACCAGGTTGAATAAGGAGAAAATTACAGTCAGCTGCCTGTCGGGTGCCAGGATCCGCCACATAACGCATGCACTCAAGTCACTCCACAACAAGTACAAATATGACTCTGTCATTGTCCATGTTGGAGTGAATGACTTGAGACGTACCTCCCTGGACTACTTGAAAAGAGACATGGAAGAGCTCTCGGATCATGTGGCCCAGGCAAGTATGACCCTAGCCCTGAGTAGCATCCTGCCTTCGCCCAGAATGATACCACAATATAAGGATAAAATGATAGACTTCAACAATTGGCTAAGCTTATGGTGTCATTCAAAGGGGATCCAGTATCTGTCTGCCTGGGATGACATGATTGATAGACCACGATGCTTTGCCAGAGATGGTCTGCACCTGTCGCCCCTGGGATTCAGGTTACTGGCTAAGGCTCTTGCCACCCCTATAGTGCCTTTTTAGGCAAACTTCAAAGGACAAAACCACCACCGTAACAGGTACAAGCATGCAAAATCTGAAGGTAATGCTACTCAATGCTAGAAGTCTAAACCTCAAAATGCACTCTCTCGAGGCACTCCTAAAAATGGAGAACATCGATATCTGTGCAGTAACTGAGACCTGGTTTAAGGCTCCAGAGAGCACCACTGCAATACCAGGCTACAACTCTTACCACACTTTTTGGCCACCAAACCAGGACCGAAACACTAAAGGTGGAGGAGTGTCAATATTCACCAAGGATATTCACACCACCAGGCTAGTTGGCCAACACAATGTGTCTGAAATTCTCCAAGTGCAACTAACACTAGGTAAGACTGCAATCCAAATTGTAGCTTGCTACAGATCCCCCACCATACCCCAAGATTCTCACTACACCTTTCTAAACATACTGGAAAATATTAAGATAGAACCAACCACCCTAATACTGGGTGATTTTAACTACCCTGCCATTAACTGGGAAAACTACTCATGTCCCAACACCTTTAGTAACGGTTCTTGGAATTCATAAATTCCAACGCCCTGGATCAACTAATCCATAGTCCCACCAGGGGCTCCAATATCCTAGACCTGGTCATTACCAACATGGGAAATCAATGCTCCATATCTATGGTCACCCCCTCGTTAGTCAGGTCTGACCATAAGCTAATCACCCTTAACATCCATATCCCACCCCCACCCCCCAGTAAAGAAACCACCATAAAAAACTTCTGCAAAGCCAACTTCATGCTACTCAAGTCAGAAGTGACAAACTTCATGACACCCATGCAGACAGGAACTGAAAGTTCAACTGCTGAATCCTACACTAAGGCACTGTATGAGCACATCCACTCATGCATGAATCGTGCCATCCCAAATAGAACCAAAATGCTCTCTTCTAAAAAAAGGAAGCCAATCTGTTGGTCCCCTGCCATAAACAAACTTTACAACAAAAGGAAGAAACTTTTGCAGAAAAGAGGAAAATCCCAGGATGCAAAAACTCCTTACTAGCCTCAGTAAGAAACTGAGATGCCTCATAAAATCCTCCAAAGCTAGTTACGAAAATAAAATTGCCAAAGATTCCAAAGACAACCACAAAGCATTCTATAACTATGTCAAAAATCTAAATGGCAATGCTCAGATCTGCTCTGAGCTAAAACAGAATGGCATTAAATATACTGATCCGAAGGATATTGCCAATATCCTGGAAGATCGATTCAGTGCCAACTTCACCCCCCTCTCACCCCCTAAATGGCCCATCTAAATACCGGAAGATTGCCAAATTCCAGTAATAACGGCCACACAGGTACAAAACGCACTCTCTAAAGCCAAGAATACAGCATCCATGGGACCAGATGACATCCCAGGCTGTGTACTACATGAACTACAATATCAACTGGCACCTTACCTAAGTGTCATGTTTAATCATAGCCTCACCTCAGGTTTCGTGCCCACTGAGTGGCGCAGAGCTACAGTTATCCCAATCCACAAGGGGGGATCCACCTTGGATCCCGGAAACTACCGTCCCATCAGTATCATCAGTCTGACAAGCCTTATCTGCAAGGCCATGGAGCGTATTATCATGGAACTTATAAATAAAGACATTGACAACCTTCAAACACTGGACCCCACCCAGTTTGGGTTTGTGAAGGGCCAATCTTGTCTCCTGAACCTGATTGACTTCTTTGAATCAGTCTCCAGAGCCATGGACAAGGGTAAGGTGGTCCACACAGCCTATCTAGACCTTGCCAAGGCCTTTGACACCATCCCCCACTCTGGAATCACAGATAAACTTACTAAGCTAGGCATTAATCCCTACGTCACTCAATGGGTTGTCAGCTGGCTTACTGACAGAACCCACACTGTAAAAGTAGCTGACTCCAAATCCAGCTCCAGACAACTGACAAGTGGAGTACCTCAGGGTTCAGTCCTGGGACCTCTCTTGCTTGGCATCTACTTCTCTGAAGTACAGGCCAACACTAAGGGACTCTGGCTAGCAAAGTTCTCAGATGACTGCAAACTGGGAGCCATTATTGAATCCCCAAATTATGTTGATACTCTGCAAAAGGGCCTTACAGAAACAGATGCTTGGTGCCAGAGCCATGGGCTCAAGCTCAATGCCAAGAAATGTATAGTTATCCCCTTTGGGAAAAACATGTACCCGTGAATTACCACATAGGTGGCAGTACACTCAACACTGAAAGTGTGATAAGACATTTAGGGACACAGGCGGACAGTGGTCTCACCTTCAATAACCACATCGCCACAACAGTCAGGAAATCCTTCTATGTGGCACACCTCATCACTAAGGGCTTTTCATCCAGAAAAAAGGAGGTCATTGTCCCACTGTACTCATCCCTCATTAGACCCATTATAGAATACAAAGCCCCATTTGGTATGTACCTCTCAAGACATCTGCAACAACTGGAAAGGCCTCAGAAATACCTCACTAAAAGAATCACAGGCCTAAAGCAGATGCCCTACGCTGACCGCCTTAAAAAACTCCAGCTATACTCTGTCGCATATCGTCTACTCAGAGGCGATCTCTGCTTAACATACAAGGCCATGTCAAACCCAGAGCTGTTGGACATGCTACACTTAAAGAAATCCCAATCCCTCAGAGCTACACGCTCCAGGGATCTAAACCTTGTCATCACAATAAACAAAACATGCTAGAGGGATAGGTTCCTGACCCAGAGACTCCCCAGACTCTGGAATAGATTGCCCATACATGTCAAGCAGAGTGCCTCTTTGCACCTCTTCAAGAGGAACCTTGACGATTGGATGGGAGAAAGGAAATTCACCCCAGGGATCATGTCAGTCGCCCTGCTAGACAGGGGTCCAGGAAAGTAAATAATGTGGGAAGAAATAGCCAGGGAATTGTTATGGCTAGGCTTGTATAGGCCCTAGGGCTGATAGCCTAGTACCAACCTATGAACCTATGAACCTATAACTGACAATTGTTTAAACAAAACTGGATTTCTTTGAATGTCACTCATAGTTGTTTTCAATGAGTTTAACTACGAGTCATAATTAGTATTGCAAAAAGTATTGCCATTACTATTCTTAATATAACATTGGTAAGATATGGTTATATTACAATTGCTCCAGCCCACCTGGAGAGTGTCATTTTTGTAGAAACATACAACTCCTTTTTGTGTGATAGGTAAAAATAAAGCTATTTTATCCTGTGATCTCACAGTTCCTGTGTCGAAAAGTAAATTCTCCCAAGTCTTATTTATCCCCAAAGGGACAGCGGACATTATCAGTCCTCCATATGCTGTTGGTATAGCTGTACAAACCCAGCAATTTGAAATGTTCATAGTCTCTGCATACACACATTTCATGGCTAGGTATGTGTTAAAATTTGGATGCCAGTCTATAGACGTCTCATCACGCCTTTTCACTTTCATTGCGTAGTTGTTTGTAGGATAAACCACAACAAGAGGAAAATTGTCACAATTACAGTTAATAAATGTACACACAACAAAATGATTATGCAACATCTCTGGGGTTGCTCTAAACTTCTATTCGCTTTGTTTTTGGCCATCTCGGCCTGGTTGTGTATCAGTCACAAAGTTTTTATCAAGTTGAAAGTTCTTTACCGGTTTACAATGTGTCAAATGAACCCAGGACGTCCTCTCAGCCACTCTGACTGCAGTAGGCGTTGCCAACAGAACCTGGTACGGTCCCTCCCACTTTGGACTCGCCCAATTCTTCCTTTTCGTCACTTTCAGCCAGGCGTATGTCCCAGGAGACAAGACTGCTGGTCTGTTCCTTATCTGAAAAAGAGTTAAACTGCAAAACAGATTTATTCATTCATTAACAATTTCTTCATATACTCTGCTAACGAACTGCCTCTTGTTCTGCAGGCATGAGAGCTTTCCACTGAGGCACATAATATGCTCTCCCAAAAATCATTTCAAAGGGAGTCAAACCCTTTACATTTGGAACCATTCTCATATTCAGCAGTGCTAAAGGCAGACAGTATATCCAATTTTTTTGGGTCTCCTCTACTAGCTTCCTTAACTTGTTCTTTAGGGTACCATTGTACCTTTCCACCAGTCCTGCTGACTGTGGGTGGTAAGCACAATGGTTCTTCAAGGAGATACCAAAAAATCTCCCAAGCTGGTGAATCGTTTGATTCACAAAATGTGTGCCATTGTCACTATAAATCCTTTCCGGAATGCCAAATCTAGTTATTACTTCTTTTATCAGGGCTTTTGCCACTGTTGCTGCATCTGGATTTTTGGTTGGAAAAGCTTCTACCCATTTAGAAACATGTCTACAATAACTAAACAAAACTTCTTCCCTTAACATTTATTCAATTCTATGAAATCCATACAGATAGTATGGAACGGGTATGGTGGTATAGGAAAACTTCCTTGCTTGGTTTTAAATGCTCCTTGTGCATGGTGCTTGTTATAAGTATGACAAGCTGCACAAATTTTTTTTGTGTAATTTGTGTATCCATATGTTTGGAATATTTGGTTTACTAACTGTACCATCCCCCCTTATGAGACATGGCTCTGCCCATAGCTCAACAAAGCTGCATATCTAAATAAATTAGATGGCAATATTGGTTTTCTTTCTTTGGAAATGTACAGTCCATTCTCAAGAATTGCACCTCGTTTTACCCATTTTTGTTTTTCTGCTTTTGTAGTAAGCATCTGCATTGTTTTTAACATGTCTAAATCTAAAATCTCAGAGGGTTGTAATTCCTCATTTAAAAGTAAAGTTTCTGAGTCTGAGGCTGCTTGCTTTGCAGCTTTGCAGCTGCATCAGCTCATGCATTGCCTTTCGAAATCTTATCCTGCTGTTTTGTATGAGCTACACATTTACAAATAGCTACTTTGGTAGGTAACTGAATAGATTCTAATAACTCCAAAATAAATTGCGCATGATTAATACGTTTTCCACTGGATGTTATCATTCCTCTATTTTTCCATTGTTGTGCAAATACATGTACTGTAGAAAAAGCATACTGACTGTCAGTATATATGTTTACACACTTGTTTTTTGCTAAAGTACATGCTGTTGTCAAAGCTATCAATTCAGCTGCTTGTGCAGATAAGTTGTGTGGTAAGGATTGAGCTTCTAAAATTTCAGTGTCTGTAACTACTGCATACCCTACCAGATTCTTCTCAGTAGGACCCCTTCTGCATGAGCCGTCCATGTAATATGTCACCTTGGCATTATCCAAGGGCATATTTGTAAGATCTTGTCTAGGTAAAGCTAACTGTTCAATTTCCTGCAGGCAGCTGTGTGGTGTGCCCTCCGCAGGAGTTGGAAGTATTGTTGATGGATTCAATGTCATACATCGTTCAATTGTCATATGAGGTTGGCTCAGCAGTATAGTCATACATGAAAGATGTCTAGCAGGAGAAAGGTATGCCACTTTCTCTTGCAGTAAAATTATTGCAACTGCATGAGGCACTCTCAATGTGAGAGGGTGGAATAACACCACTGAGGCCGAAGCCTGTACTGCCATTGCGGCTGCAACTACTGCTTGTACACAGTGAGGCAAAGATCGCGCCACTGGGTCTAACTGTGATGAATAGTAGGCTATGGGGCGTTGCTTGTCCCCATGTTGTTGCGTCAATACTGACGTCATGTACCCTTGCTTACAATCTACGGTCTGAAAGAACGGTTTGCGATAATTTGGAAGTCCTAAAACTAATGAAGAAGCTATTAACTGCTTCAACCTGCAGAAAGCCGTTTCTGCTTCAGTTGTCCATTGTAAAATGTCTTGTGCTGCCATTGGTGTCTTATATATAAAGTCAGTCAGTGGAGCAGATTCCAAAGCATAATTTGGTATCTAGCTCCGACAAAAATTAGTTGTACCTAAGAAAGACATCATTTCTTTCTTGGTTGTTGGTTTGGGTGCTTGCAAAATCGCTGTTTTTCTTTCCTCATTTAGTATTCTACCTTCATTGGATATTACATATCCCAAGTATCTAACTTGTTTTCTCCAAAGTTGTAACTTACTTTTGTTTACTTTGTGTCCTTGTATTGCTAAACATTTCAATAATGCTACAGTATCCTCCCTGCACTGTTGCTGGGTGGGGGCTGCAAGCAAGATGTCATCTACATAAAGTAGAACTTGACTACCTCCCAGTGGGGTAAATCCTGCCAGGTTGCTAGCCATTTCTTGTGCAAAAATTGTTGGGCTCTCACAATATCCCTGTGGTAGTCGAGTATATGTATACCTTTTACCCTGAAATGTAAATGCAAACCAATATTGACTATCAGGATGTATAGGTATTGAAAAGAAAGCATTGCTAATATCTACCACAGAGAAATACTTCTGTTGCAGTTCTAAATCATTTAACAAAATATGTGGGTCTGGCACCGTGGGTGCTCTAGGTATTACTGCACTATTTACAGCTTGTAAATCTTGTACCATCCGCCATTCCCCATTTGCTTTTTTAACAGGAAATAGGGGTGTATTACATGGTGAATCAGGAGATTCTACCAGTACTCCTTCTTTGAGTAATGCTGCTATTATAGGCTTAATTCCTATTTCTGCATCCTTTCTCAAAGGGTATTGTCTTTTCTGTGGTCTGAAAGCTGACTTTGGGGTTATTGTAACTGGTCCTGCTGTTCGAATAAGTCCTACATCTGACTTGCCTGTTGACCAGAGAGTTGTTGGAATTTCGCATAAGGTCTTTTCTTCTTCTTCTAATAAGAATGCTAATCAGCTGTCCTCGCTAGATTGCAAGTGTACAGCTGGATGTGTCTGTGTCAACCAATTCAGTTTTTGTTTTTGTATCCCTTGTTCTGACAGTTCTAAATCAGTCTGTTTCTCCCATCTTGTTACTTTTTCTCCTAATTCTGCTCATTTAACACTTTTGTTCTTTGTCAAGCTGACATCTGGCAACCGATTTGATCTATACAATGCAAGGAATTCTTGAGATAATGAACAGCTAACTACACTGTTCCCCTCAGTATCCCAGTACAAAGTACGCAAAACCAATCTAGTTGCACGATGTCTAAACAGTTCTTGCTCATACTCTCTATCAGGTCCTGGTGTGGTACAGTAATATAGAGTACAGTGTAACAAATGCTGTTGATCAGTGTCAAGGGAGGGGGCTTTACTGATGGCTACGTTCATCAGTTCCTCGGTTACTGCCCCTGGACCAGTCGTGACTAGGTCCTGGCTGTACCAATAAAAAGTTTCACCCTCCGATCGCACTACAAAGGTATCCATTTGTCTCTGTGCCTCCATACCTTGTACAGTTGGAACTACTGCTATGCCAAATATCTGCATAAGGTCCCTGCCCAATAGGTTTACTGGACACTTTGCAGACACAACTATTTTACTTCTCTGGGTCATACCTGAAACAGGGTCAGTTATTGCTATATCATGGGAAAGTGGTTCCCTGTATAGCTGTCCATTTGCGGCTTTTACTAGTATATAATCAGGTGATTTGGAATGTTCTGGTAACTTGGAGGGGTGTATCAAAGTCCGTTACGCTCCTGAGTCACACAGGAATTTGACTTCCCTTCCCTCTACCAGAAGTGTAACTTCCGGTTTCGTATCCGCTAAGTAGAGCTCTAAGCTCAATAATGCTAAGTCCAAAATTTCATTTTCTTCATCCTCCCTATCTACTTGCACTTCCTTTACTCCTTCTATCACATTTACATTTGTTTTCTGTTTATTAAGTTTTTCTGATGATTTCTGACTTTTATTTGATGTATCCTCACTATCATATAGTCAGTCTTCATCTCCCTTATCTTCTGTAATTACCTTTTTGTTTTGCCTACAATCCCTTGCTAGATGCCCTTTTTTCCCGTATTTGAAGCATTCACCTCTCTTTTTCCTCTCTTCAAAATCTTCTGATCATTTATCAGACTGTTTGTTTCCCTGGGCATTCTTCTTGCCCTTTTTACCTGACTGTAATACAAATACTTCAGCTCCGTCTTCAGCAGTGAAGACTTGCGCCTTCTTTTTCTTTTTACTATTAAAATGTCTCTCAGCATGCCTAGCGTATTTGAGTAAGGCTTGTAGCCTCCCTGTTCGATGATCTATCATATGCTTTGTAATGAGGCTACTAATAGGTGCAATGCAACCTTTCAAAAATGCATTTTTTAATTGTTGTTCATACAGGGAATCATTCATTTGGTTCTCAGGAACCGACATACCGCTATGATTATTAAAATATTCTAATAATCTAGCATAATATCCATCTATTGTCTCATTTTCCTGTTGTATGCATTGATTAATGCAAGCCCAGTCTGCTCTAGGTTTCCATTTCTCAGAGATTCGGTCTGTCAGACCTTTCACTCTGTTGTCTAACTCTGCGTCACTATGTGGGAGTGGCCTAAGTTCTGCATTACGAGGATTCCAGGTGCCACAAATCATGTGCCAATCTGGACCTATAATTTGTCTTACTACTTTTTCTACTTCTTCCCCATTCAAGTGGTAACTTAACCTCATGCCTTGTAAATCTTCTAAAAATTTCATAAAATTAACTTTCGGATGGGGGATTCCCTCAGTAGCCTTCCGGATGTCTTCCGGTGTCCATGGTCTATATACTAAGAGTGTTGGATCCTGCCCTTCCTGTCCTGCCTGAGGATTTGGAACTTCTATAAGTGGGCATATTTCTTCCTCACTCTCATCCTGTAGATTTCTCTCTATTTGGTATGATTCTGTGTCCCTATGTGTTTTACGTGTTCGGGACCTAGTCTCAATAGTATCTCTAACAAATGATTGTGATCTTACTGAAACTTCAGGATAACGCGGAGGTGGGCCAGCCTGTCCACTCGCTTCATATCCTGAAAAGGGTAAGGGAGGGGGCAAGGGAGGAGGAGCTGTAGCTATTACCAAGTTATTATCCTCTTTGTCTAAAAATAATGTTTTTGAATTTTTAAGCTTCTTTTCTCTACGATTTGCTTTTTCAATCCACCTGTGTGCTTGAGGAATGCCTAGTCGGCGTTGCTTTTTTGCCTGACCTCCTGCATCAGATTTAAGTTGTTTAAGGAGTTTAACTAGTGAAGGTTTATCTAGTTTACCATCAAATTCATATTTATTAACCCATTTCGTATAATACCTAACATTATCAGAACATTGTAATTGCATATATTTTGCGTCTTTGGTTAGGGGCGGATCTCGCAAAGTTTTAGTGCACTGATTACCCATTTCAAAGAAAATGTTACGTAACCCTTTTTTATCACGTGATATCAAATTCTTAGTTCCTGTTTACAGTTTATCTAGAATAACTGTCTACCTTATTCTGTTACCCTGATCTATGACCAAATATACAGTACTTCCTTTTGTCCCTGATCTGCAAAACAAATCTTGACAACAATATACTGTAACCTAGTCCCTGATCTAAAACAGAAAAAAGGCAAATTCTTCCTACCTGAGCCTCCGGTATTGAAAATCGTTCAAATTCTGCTCTTCGGCCACAGATCAGAAAGTGGCCAGCCTCTTTACACACGACAATTCAGTCGGAGGTCTTTTCACTCAAGAAGAACCATTTCAGTAACTTCTCCTGCGCAGTATTCGACCACCAATACGCTCTGATCTGCAGCTTACCAAGGGAATTCCATCTCAAAAGAACCAAACTGTTAAATAAAATTAATAATTCAATACACAGGAGGTTCAGATTCAAACGTTTACTAGTGTACACCAGGAGGCAAAAAAACCATACAAGTACAGAATTTTGTCTGACATGAAACAGGAAGCACACAATTTTATATAGGTTTAACATTTAAGCTATGCCCACCTTACTGACGTGATATGTCATGGGGCATCTACATCACTTTAGCTTACAAGCCTCTATTCTTTTAATCTGCTGATGCAGTATGTTTTAAAAAAACTTTTCCTCTAGATACAATACAGCCTTGCTATCCAGCTGGTCAGTCATAATGTCTTTCTGTAAAGTTACTTATTCAAGGTTTCATATCAGTTCGAATATAATAGCAGATTCAGTCTTTAACATACATATTTGTTCACTGTTTCACTTTCTTTACCAGCTGTGTTTTTATCTCACAAGGACAAGTTACTTCATGCAGGAAGAGAAGATTTCATTATTTACAAGGACTAGTTATCTCATCATGAAGGAGCGTAAGATTTACACATTTAATTTCCTGACCCAGCAGATAATCACTTACGAAAAGCATAAACATTAAGCTTGCTGAGCTGGCAGCTGCCAGGGTCAGGGGTCAAAGCACACTGCAGTTTCAAAAGCTACTTGCATTTACACATGAATTTATCCCTTCTGTTATATGATTAATAGAATAAAATGCATTATAAACTACCTTGCTTCTAAACTAGCATTTCACATATATTTAAATGCATATTTTTCTAACACATGATATCATGGTTATTGTATGTGATGGAAGCCACAGCGCGCGTGTGTGTGTGTGTGTGTGTGTGTGTGTGTGTGTGTGTGTGTGTGTGTGTGTGTGTGTGTGTGTGTGTGTGTGTGTGTGTGTGTGTGTGTGTGTGCGTGTGTAAAATGCCATATAACTGGTGGCTATAGACAGTAACTCAGGTTCAAACCCTCAACCAGTTAGCAAGAACCTGAATTCCCTAACCACCACCACTTGTGAAAAATGTTCAGATGTTTGCGTCATATTTTTGTTCTTTTCTGTTCCTCATGAAATCTGTGGTTTTAGCGTTTTCTGGATTTTCACACATTTGAATTTCAGACTTCGTATTCTTCAGAAAGTACATGGTAACATAAAACCTTTTCTTCTAGCAATTTTCCAAGGTTATACACACAATGGT
This sequence comes from Protopterus annectens, assembly GCF_019279795.1. NCBI lineage: Eukaryota > Metazoa > Chordata > Ceratodontiformes > Protopteridae > Protopterus > Protopterus annectens. Next base: position 200,776,449 of record NC_056747.1, read on the forward strand.
TAAAATGTGTCCTTGGTTTTTGGGCTTTGTCCCCCCCAATACATGTTGGCTTTTTCTAGATTTCTTGTGCTCATTTGCTGCAAAGTTGAGAGATACAGTTGAATGTTGAGTAGATTTTACAAGGTGCTGAGAGCTTCAGGGGAAGAGAAGTTTAGTGCTGCTTATGCTGAGTCTGTGTGTATTGCTAATAGCACAACATGTAGTATACTTGCTTTTGATGCAGAAGGTTGTGGGCTCTACTCCCACAGTATGTAGATACATTGCTGATACTGTACTGTGTTGTACTTTTAAATGGGGTGGATGCTGCAGTCCTCACAATGTCCTCTTTGGTGGACATACCTAGTAACTATAATCCTGTCATCAGTTTGCCATCCATTCCCTATTACAATATTACTAGCATATCATTTTTTAATGTAACATGGGCAATTTATTCCTCAAGGGCAACAGATACTTTATGTGTAGATGAAACAATGAAATATAAAGTTGTTTGCTAGTAGCAACCTCTTCGTTAGTTACAGATCTCTTTAATGTGGAATTATTTAGATGAATTTTATTTCTATAGAGATTGTGCATATTTACTGATACTGGTGGATTGTAGAAGTTTAAGTAGACTTTTTTGATGAAAATGTTCTGAATTGGGCAGTTTTTTCATCATTGGTGCATGCATTTTTTCATTCTTTACTGGAAAAAAGTTCAAAACCATAAATTAAAATGCCCTCTAACAACTGCAATGTATTATACAAGGAATATAATTTAATACAATCAGGAAGGCATATCAAATAACAGATCACATGTATAGGTTCATAGGTTCATAGGTAGGTACTAAGCAATTGGCCCTAGGGCCTATATAAGTCTAGCCAAACGGTACCCTGGCTTTTGCCATCCAAGAAAATTATTTTCCTGTGCCCCTGTCAAGCAGAGCCACAGAAGTGATCCCCGGGGTGAATTTCCTATCTCCCATCCAATCATCAAGATTTTTCTTGAAGAGTTCTAATGAGGAGCTTTGTTTGATATAGATAGGTAGTTTGTTCCAGAGTATGGGAAGTCTCTGAGATAGGAATCTATCCCTCTAGCATGTTCTGTTTATTGTGGTGAAAAAGTTTAGGTCCCTAGTGCATGTAGCTTGGAGGGATTGGGATTTCTTTATGTGGAGCATGTTCAACAGCTTTGGGTTTACATAGCTTTGTATGTTAGGCAGAGATCACCTCTGAGTAGGCAATATGCGACAGAGTAAAACTGGAGTTTTTTGAGACGGTCTGCATAGGGCATCTGTTTGAGGCCAGTAATCCTCTTTGCGAGGTATTTCTGTGGCCTTTCCAGTTGTTGTAGATGTCTTGTGAGGTACATACCAAAAGGGGCATTGTTCTCTATAATGGGTCTAAAGAGTGATGAGTAGAGGGGAACAATGATCTCTTTTTTCTTGGATGAGAAACCTTTTGTGATGAGGTGTGCCACATAGAAGGATTTCCTGACTACTGTGGTGATGTGATTATCAAAGGAGAGACTACTGTCCACCTGTGTCCCAAGGTCTCCTATCACACTTTTGGTGTTAAGTAGACTACCGCCTATGTGGTAGTTCATGGGTACAGAGTTTTTACCAACAGGGATGACAATGCACTTTTTGGCATTGAGCTTGAGGTCATGGCTTTGACACCAGGCATCTGTCTCAGTGAGGCCCTTTTGTAGGATGTCCACATCGTTAGTTGATTTGATTGGGTGGGAGGGTGGCCTAATGGTTAAGGTGTTTGCTTTACAAACACAAGGTGCAGGGTTTGAATCTCACAAGGGATAATTGGCTAAGCTTAAAATGGCTCACAAGGGCAGTTAGCTTAGTACTAATCTATGAATCTATGAATCAATGAATCTATGATTATGGCTCCTAGTTTGCAATCATCTGCGAACTTTGCTAGCCAAAGACCTTCTGTGTTAGCTTGTACTTCAGAGAAGTAGATACCAAACAGGAGAGGACCTAGGACTGAACCCTGTGGTACTCCACTTGTCACTGGTCTGAAGTTGGATTTAGATTCTGCTACTTTCACAGTGTGGGTTCAGTCAGTGAGCCAACTGGCAACCCATCTTGTGACATAGAGGTTTATACCTAGTTTAGTGAGTTTGTTTATAATTCCAGACTGGAGGATGGTGTCAAAAGCCTTGGCGAGATCTAGATAGGCTATGTGTACCACCTTACCCTCATCTACAGCTTTGGTGACCACTTTAAAGAAGTCTATTAGGTTTAAGAGACATGATCTGCCTTTTACAAACCCGAACTGGGTAGGGTCCAGAGTTTGGAGATTACCAATGTCATTGTTTATAAGTTCCATGATGATACGCTCCATAGCCTTGCAGACCAGGCTCCTCAGGCTAATGGGGCAGTAGTTCCCAGGGACCGTGGTGGCTCCCCCTTTGTGGAGTGGGATAACCATTGCTGTGCATCATTCAGTGGGCACAAAGCCTGAGGTAAGGCTATGATTGAACATGGTACTTAGGTGGGGTACCAGTTCGTTCTGTAGTTCATGTAGAACGCAGCTTGGGATGTTGTCATGTCCCATGGATGCCGTGTTCTTGGCTTTGGAGAGTGTGTTTTTTACCTGAGCAGCCGTGATTACAGGTACTTTGCATTATTCAGGTATAGAAATGGGCCCTTTAGGGGATGAGAGAGGGGTAAAGTTCTCACTGAACCTATCTCCCAGGATGTTGGCGATATCAGTTGGTTCTGTATATTTAGTGCCATTGTGCTGTAACTCAGAGCAGATCTGAGTGTTGCCATTGAGATTCTTGACATAGTTATAGAATGCTTTGTGGTTGTCTTTAGAATCAGTGGTGATTTTGTTTTTGTAACTAGCTTTGGAGGATTTTATGAGGGATCTCAGCTTCTTACTGAGGCTGACCACGGAGTTCCTCCAATCATGGGATTTTACTCTTTTTTGCAACAGTTTATTTCTTCTGTTTTAGAGTTTGTTTATAGCAGGGGAACACCAGATTGGTTTCCTTTTTTTGGAGGATAGCATCTTGGTTCTGTTAGGGATTGCACAATTCATGAACTCGTGTAAGTGCGTATAAAGTGCAACTGTATAGGATTCAGCAGTCGTATCTCTACTGTCCGTCAGCATGGGTATCGTGAAGTTTGCCACTTCTGTCTTAAGCATGAAGTTGGCTTTGGAAAAATGTTTTACGGTGGTTTCCCTAATGGGGGGTGGGGCTGGGATGTGGATGTCTAGGGTGATTTGCTTGTGGTCGGATCTGACCAACGAGGAATTCACCTCTGGTGTGGAACACCGGTTGCCCATGTTGGTAATGACCAGGTCGAGGATATTGCTGCCCCTGGTGGGGGTGTGGATAAGTTGATCCAAGGCATTAGAATTTATGAATTCCAGAAAACGTTGAGAACAAGAGTTGGTACATGAGTAGTTTTGCGACTGCAACCAAACCCAAGAGGTCACGCACATAGGATCTGCTGCACGGTCCAAATCACAAGCAACCAAAAACACCCAAAAAACGGACCAGCTGTAAGGATGTATAATTTTATTGCTTCAAATCTTGTCAGCAATGGTCAAAACCATGCTTATTCAGCATGGTTTTGACCATTGCTGACAAGATTTGAAGCAATAAAATTATACATCCTTACAGCTGGTCCGTTTTTTGGGTGTTTTTGGTTACATGAGTAGTTTTCCCAGTTAATGGTGGAGTAATTGACATCACCCATTATTAGGGTGTTAGGGTGCACCTTAATATTTCCCAGTGTATCAAGAAATGAGGAGTGGGAATCCTGGGGCATGGTTGGGGATCTGTAGCAAGCTACAATTTGCACTACGGTCTTGCCCAGAGTTAGATGCACTTGGATAATCTCAGATGCATTATGCTGAGCAACTAGCCTGGAGGTGTGGATATCCTTAATGAATATTGACACGCCTCAACCTTTAGTGCTTCAGTCCAAGTTAGTTGGCTGAAAGGTGTGGTATGAATTATAGCCTGGTAATGCAGGGGTGCTCTCTGGAGCCATGAACCAGGTCTCTGTCACTGCGCAGATGTCGATGTTCTCCATTTTAAGGAGTGCCTCGAGTGAGTGCATTTTGAGGTTTAGACTTCTAGCATTGAGTAGCATTACCCTCACATTTTGCTTGCTTGTACCTGTTACACTGCTGAATTTGTCATTTGAATCTTGCCTAAAAAAGGCACTATAGGGGTGGCAAGAGCCTTAACCAGTATCCAGAATCCCAAGGGCGACAGGTGCAGGCCATCTCCAGCAAAGCATCATGGTTTTTCGATCATGTCATCCCAGGCAGACAGATACTGGATCCCCTTAGAATGACACCAGAAGCTTAGCCAATTGTTGAAGTCAATCATTTTGTCCTTGTACTGTGGTATCATTCTGGGTGATGGCAGGATGCTACTCAGGGCTAGGGTCATACCTGCCTGGGCTGCAAGATCAGAAAGCTCTTCCATGTCTCTTTTCATGTAGTCCAGGGAGGTACATCTCAGATCAACACACCAACATGGACAATGACAGAGTCATATTTGTACTTGCTGTGGAGTGACCTGAGTGCATGCATTATGTGATGGATCCTGGCACCTGACAGGCAGCTGGCAGTGACTTTCTCCTTGTTTAGCCTGGTGAGTGGAACATCAGTGTGCCTGACTTAAGAGTCACTTATGACTAGATTGCTAGGTACGTATATATGTTATATGGGCTGTGGTTGAGTGGCACACTGAGTTTGTGGGCTATGTGTCATTTGGGTTGTGTTGGGGGGGTGGCGGTTGCTTACATTTCTGCTTTGGAGGTCCCCGTTGCTTGGGTAGATTTTTTTGAGAACTCCACGAATGTAGGTGTTTGTTTTGTGTTTCTATGTGTGTGTTTTGGTGGTGTAGGTTTTGAGGGACTATGTGATGAGTGTGGTGTAGTGCAAGTGTTTACCTTCTCCTCTTGACTGTCTAGTCCAGTCTTGGGTGAAGAGAGCTTTGCTTCCAGTTTAGTTATATAAGTGCATCTCTCACAGGTTGTAGTGTTGGGTGGTAGGAGGAGAGGGTTGTCTGGTACATGAGGCAATTGCTGCATTGCCCCAAAATGCCCAGATTCATTAGGTAGACAGGAGAAAACATCGGGAGCTGACCCTTAGACATGCCTGGATAGGTGCTTATTTATTAAGTACTAAAAACTGTTTTACTCTAGACAAGTGAGGAAAGTTGAGTGCTGTAGTAATTTGTAGCTTATTTAGTGCCTTCAATGAGTTCTGAATAAGTGCTGAGCTCAAAGAAACAGATTTGTGTGCTGAAGCTAGAAAACTGGCTAGTTCTAATTAACAAAATTAAGCTAGAAAGCTTGCCTCTATCACAGAAAGACTTGTGGGCTCAGAAGCTTACAAACAGTCCTGGATACAGCAAATCTGTATCTGGACTAGACAACTCATAGGGAAGGCAGGAAACAAGCTTAGAAATTTTTTATTTTTTTTGGAAAGTGGAAAGGGGAAAGGAGGAGCAGAAACTAACTGGGTTGGCCTTCTCAAATGTTCTGCCTGGAATAGGTAGAATGAGATAATGACACTAGGCTGGGAGTGTCCCAGATCAAATTTACAGTAGGGGTGGGCAACTGTAAAGCTACCAAGTATAAAAACAGGATACCAAGAGGGAGGGAGGGTGGGAAACAAAAATCAGAACAAACAATCCCAACCAGATGCTTAACAATTGTAGAAAATTCTACTTAATACCTCACACACAGTGAGTAAAATAAAAGGGCTATAAGTAACTCATAAATAAGCAAAAAATAGGATACTTAATGTTATATATCTCAGATTCGTTAGCTCAGAGCCCTTCCTCTGACTTCCTCTAATTAGCTCAGTGTGAAATGGCAGAAACAGTCACAAGTTAACTTCTTAAGTAACACAGTTGAAACCTGAAACAACTTTAAAAAAAAACTTGAAAGAACCAACGAGGTGGTTATTCCAAGGTGTAGTCCAGGCAACCCCAGTCAGCCAATGACCACAAACAATTCACTCTCACTGAAAATGCTATACTGGCTTTGGCTAAGCTATGATGGCCTGGGACATGTGCTCAGACATATAGCCTCTACTAACAAACAACTAGGCCCAAAACATAAGCCTGAATATGGACAATGCTACACTGCCCACACTACTTAGGCAGAAAAAACTGCAGAAATGTTTAAACAGATAAAGGATCATGGAGACTCTAGAGAATGCTTTTAAATGCAAACAAGTTATATGATACACTCTTAGCAGGAAATCAGAACAAACAAACCCAACCAGATGCTTAACAATTGTAGAAAATTCTACTTAATACCTCACACACAGTGAGTAAAATAAAAGTGCTATAAATAACTCAGAAATAAGCAAAAAACAGGATACTTAATATTATATATCTCAGATTCATTAGCTCAGAGCCCTTCCTCTGACTTCCTCCGATTAGCTCGGTGTGAAATGGGATAAACAGTCACAAGTTAATTTCTTAAGTAGCAAAGATGAAACCTGAAACAACTTTAAAAAAAAGCTTGAAAGAACCAATGAGGTGCTTATTCCAAGGCATATGTTTTGTGTACAAGAGGCCTATGAGTTGAAAACAGCCCACAGTTAATCTTTATCTGCCACTGGCCAGATGTATTTTCTTTTAATGTGGGTTTCAATGCTGTCTATTTTCATTGTGAGACTGCATTGCTTTGTTTAGCCAATGTCTATTAGTGTTTGTGCTGTAAAATGTAAAATAAAACTTTTAAATGAAATCCAAATTATCGTAGAAGTAAAGTAGTATGCACATTACAGTGTTTATGGTAAATGGGGTGAAATAGCCAAGTAATGGAACATTGAAATGGCTGCTGGGGGGGGCCCATTTGTCCATGATTTTGTGAGAGGCGGAAGGGCGACAAAGTCAAAGACAGCCCCGGCTGAACCATACCTCTCACATGTCCAGACTTTCATGGAATGAATAGATTTTTGTTTCTTATTTTTGGTTTGTTCCTCATACAATTTGTGGTTTTCTGACAAATCATTTACGAATGAAGTCACTAAATAATGACAGAGATTGAGTTTCAGAGGTCACACCCTTCACAAAAATGCATGCTAAAGCAAGACCTGTTATTCTATCAACTGTCTAAGTTTATACAACAGCAATTTTAGTACTGTCCATATGTTCTCCCAATATATTTGGCCTTGCCCAGATTTCCTCCATTAAGAGGTTGAGAGGTACGTGCAAATAAATTGCTTTATAGAATTAGGTATATCCAAAGCTATCAACTGTCCCCAACTTTGGCTCAAAATGTTGCTGTCCCCCTAATAATCGCTCCGCAAAATGGGAATTTTGGAAAAAAATGTGGAGGGTTTACAATTAAGAAATAATTGTAATGATCAGAGTTATAGATTACTTTTATTTCAGAAATGCATGTAGATTCTCTTATTTTGTCAGCTGCTCAACTTAACAGTGCTAATATTAAAAAGTAACCCTTCTTTGACAAGTTCCCAGCTGTATTGTGTGGCTATTTTATATTTTTGCATGACATTTTTGGTCCATTTTTCATAAAATTGTAGTTTTCCTGGCAAATTAGTGGCAAATCATTAAAGATTGAAGTTAGAAAATAATGACAGAAATTTGAATTTCAGATTTCATACCCTTCAGAAAATTCATACTACTGCAAAACCTAATATTCTATTATCTTTCTAAGTTTCTAAGAGCAATATTTAAAAAAATGTCCTTATTTTTGGGCCTTTGTCCCACTTTTATTTATGGCTTTGTCCAGATTTCTTGCTCTGAGGTTGAGAGGTATTACAAATGTGTCAGGGCCATCACTGTCATAGTTAGTTCATAGGTTAGAACTAGGCTAACTGCCCTTGTGAGCCATTTCAAGCCTAGCCAATTACCCCATTTGAGAATCAAACCCTGCACCTTGCGTCTGTAAGGTAAACACCTTAACCATTATGCTATCTTCCCATGCATTTCAAATTGTGACATGCTTGTTGCAACTCACTCCCCCATGTAGTGACTCTGGATGTGTCCAAGCAAGGCAAGGAGCAGTTATGCAGTGTAAGTGTGCAGAGTATCCCCCCCCCATCCAAGATAGACACAAGTACTACAGTGGCTTTTCGTCTGTCTTTGGTTTTGGAGAATATTCTGATTTTCTGTCATATTGTTATACTGTTGATTTATGCTTATTATTATTCAGAAAAGGCATGTTGTTGCACTGCCTGTTGCTCTGTGTTTAAGTAGCAATGCTTTAATGACCATCAGGTAAGCTTGTCTGAGATTGTAAGATGCATGTAAGCTTTAATAAGCATGCTGTTAAAGAATTACCAACATTGAAAGCCTTTTGTTGTTGTCATGCAGAGAATATTTACATAACTAGATAACGTATAAGCCTTAGGTTTTGAAATGCACATGACAGTATTTGTAATAAAGAATAAGATTACAGTATTTTCAGAAGCTCACTACATTTGTTGGAGACTTGCAGTCATCTTTGCAGGCTTTACCAGTAAACTAAACAGAATGCCAGTATATCATGTGTGGTCCATAACCTGTGCAGTAATTCTTTAAGCAATTTATTTTGAGCTTGTTTATTGTTTGCTGTTAATTTTTTACTTTGATAATGTTTTCCCATAAAACAAGTAGATAGTTGTTGTCAGGCAGGAGGTCTTTTTTGGATAAGAAACATTTTTACAAGTGGAGGATCATGTTTTCCCCATGAAACAAGTAGATAGTTGTCAGGCAGCAGGTCTTTTTTGGATAAGAAACATTTTTGCAAGTGGGGGTATCACAAAAATTGCTACTTTCAGCATGTTACTTGGTACTTTTATAAAGCTGAATATAAATTATAATTAGAACTGCAATGCAAGGAGAAGTGGTTTGAGTTGAGTGTTGCTTGTTTTTTTATACTTGATTTTGACTGGCATTCCAGTAATGTATTTAAAAAGTAATTTATTTTTTCATGCCTCACAACCTTTTTGTTTCCATCTAGATATTAAGTAAGCTGTCATACAGCCAATACATTGAAATGCTTTTTTTCTTCTACACTTCATTTTGTCTTGATTGGACTCTCATAATGAAGGTTTGGCACCCAGGGCAGCGTATTTAATTAAAGTCCCAGGTTTTGTGTTTTTTTTTTTTTTTTTCAAAACAGGTTTATTGTTTTAACATACAAGAGAAATATAACAATTTTATACAAGTAATTAAAAATAGATATGATTATAACATTCAACAAAACAAATAAAGTATTTACAAAGACATCCACTACAATCAGATCAATTAAGTAAACTAAAATACCATGCTATTGAAATTATGATTTTTTTAAAGGTTTTGTGGTTTTGAGCATAGTTCCACCCTGTTCTAGTTGGTCACACCTCTTTCCATTGGCCTCACCCATTCAGCTGTCTCCTGCAGCCCTCCTTTGATTTGAAGTCATCAACCGCCACTGGTAAAAAAAAAAAAAAAAAAAAAAAAAAAAAAAAAAATTTTTGCAAACAGATCCTACTGAAAAATAGGTTCACCAAATGTTACCTGACCACAAGAGTGTAAAGGGTATATGCATTGCTGTCCTGGTTATGGGTTTCCAACATCCACACCCAGACTAAGACTACACATTGATCACTTACGGAGCTATGGCTTCCACATAGCACACCAAACCCCTTCTCATCAGGTTTCTTGCCAATTATACTGTCTTCCCATTAAAGGCTTTGTAAAGGCTTAGCAGTACTAGACAACAAACACACTGTTACCTGATCACTCTCCTGATTTTTCCAAAAGTGCATTATAAAAAGATGATCTCATTGGTAGTATGCGCAAGAGATATGACTAATTGGAGGTGGATATATTAATCTTGCCATTCTACAGTTGTAAGTAATATTCTTCTCTCAGACAATGAATACAAATACACACATAAATAATAAATATTAGCTACATCATAAAAAGAAAAATAAGACTTGACATGAGGATTAAAGAACTGTAGGTAGCACTGACAGACCTTACCTATGCAGACATTAAGGTACACAATATCAAAATAACAGCCAGCTACACGCCGAGAAGACAGACCTTACCTATGCAGACATTAAGGTACACAATATCAAAATAACAACCAGCTGCACGCCGAGAATGCTAAAACATCTGACCTATAGCTAAATACATTCCCTAGCTGTCTCTTACTGAAGAAGTAATGCATCTAACTATTGTCAGTTAGTAAAATGATACAAGGCAGGATTCAAACAGCATTCTGTGTCATCGCCCTTGTCATAATCATTATCCTCAGAGCATCAGTGAGCCCTTTCTTCCCATTTATACATGTGGTTGGGGTGTCATATTAACTGTTGACATCTTTCCTTATTCAGAGCTATTCTCCTACCTTCTTTGACTGTCATGCCTGACTGCTGCAGGTCTTTAATCAGGCAATATGTCAATCATTTGGCTGGCTATTATAGCTTCCGCTAGTATTTTTCCTGTCTCACCCAACTCTTCATAACCAAACCACCCTCTCCTCTCGTCTATGTTAACAACTACAATAATCTGTATTCCTTAAACTTGTTCTGCTTTGGCTTCTACTGTGGTACCATTTCTTTTTCTGTCCCACAGTTTGCATCATACAACCTGCCTCAGGCATTTAATTCAGCTCCATCACCTGAAACTTTTTCAGCTACTCTGCCTTTAGTGCCCAGGTTTATGTGCCATACAGAAGTATTGGCTGCACCACTGGTTTGTACATCTTACCTTACAGTTTCTTTGGCATTCTTGTGCTATCACTATCTCTGTCATGCCTCACCAGTTGTCTACATCACTTATTTATTTATTTTTTTCAATAATTTCATTTTTGTTTTACATTTGCAAAAAGCATAACCATTCCATATTTACAAAATGATCATATTTGCATGTTATACATGGTAGATAAAGTAGAAACATGAAGGTCATACAACATACCTAATTATAATATATACAAAGATGTTTTCCAAATTAATGTCATTAGTCTAAAAACAGCACATAAAAAAATGATACTTCATCCATAGTTAAGCTGTGTACTCGTGGGAATACTTCCAGTTCATAAGATATGGTGTACCTGGTGCTTTATGCTAATAAGATGTTATAGGACTATTCCCAGATTGCTCAGTTCTCTCATATTTTTGTTTCTTTTGTCCAGTACTATTTTATGTGCTAGTAGATGTTTAATAGAAGATTTCTTGAATTCCTCCCAAGAGATACTTACAGGATCTAACCATTTGCGAGCTGTATATAGCTTCATTAATAAGAAAATCGTTATAAGTGGGTTAGCTTGTTTTCCTGATGTTGGCCGGGAGGATGTGTAAAAGTAAATTCCCATGTTAGTGTTGATGCTTGATACCCTATTTTTTGCATTTGTAACTTAAGGGAATTCCAAAGCTTGAAAACGCATTTACAACTCCAGAATATACGTATTAGGTCTGCAAACTGGTCTTTACAGTGTGGACAGTATGGGGACTTAGTTGAGTTGTCTACATCACTTATGATTTCAGCCCTGGCCTCTTCATTCAGATGTCCCTTCTTCTCGTCCACCCCCAAATAAATGAAGCTGTTAAACTATAATTCTAGTGATTTCCTTTTATCTCAATTTTCAGCTTATTTTTACTTTTCCTGTCTGTTGCCACATCCACTGCTTTGTCTGAATTCAAGTTTCATCTAGTGTGACTTTTGTTTTGCATTTCAGTCCTCTACAATTTCCTGAAATTCCTTTCCAGATCCTGCTGCAGTGTCGCATTGCCAGGTGTAGTGTTGCATTGCCTGCTGTAGTTTTGCATTACCTGCTGTAGTTTTGCATTGCCTGCTGTAGTGTCGCATTGCCTGCTGTAGTGTCACATTGCTGCTGTAGTGTCACATTGCCTGCTGTAGTGTTGCATTGCCTGCTGTAGAGTCACATTGCCTGCTGTAGTGTCGCATTGCCTGCTGTAGAGTCACATTGCCTGCTGTAGTTTTGCATTGCCTGCTGTAGTTTTACATTGTCTGCTGTAGTGTCGCATTGCCTGCACATAGCATCTTTGTTGATATGTTTCCCAACTTGCTTGCTGATATAACCAAACACCAGTATAAAATGCAGTGTGTTCAGAACTGTGATGCTCACCCACTCCCACTGATAATCCCTTTGTGAGTCTGAAAACTGTTTGCACTTGTGCCATTGAGCCCCTATACATAACCTGTACTAATTCTACCAATGTTTCTGGGGCTTCAAACTATCACAGAGCTGACCACATCAGCTTTCTTGGGAGCTTGTTGTATACTTTCTCTAAGTCTATTAATGCCCAATTAGGATTTTCCTTTAGTTCAAACTACTTCCCCATGATCTGTCTCACTGCAAATATCAGATTAGTTGTACTGCACCCTGAACTGCAGTAAAACTGCTCAACCCCCATCTTACTTTCTGTTACCTTTTATCTGTTTATTAATCCCCCTCTCCAGTGCTTTCATCCTGTGCAACATGAGTTTGATACCTCTGTATTGCCCATGGTTGAAAATGTCTTCTTTGTTCTAGTGTTCTGGTACTAGAATGCTTATCCGCCAGTCATCGGTGATACGACTTTGTCATTCTCTTTCTCATTCCACTCCACTTAGTTTTAATGAGGTAGACCCTGCCTGAGTACCTTTGATTTTGTTCATTTCTGGTTTAATTGTTCTATCATGTTATACAATATGAGTAGTAGCACAGTGGTGCAGTGGTGCAGTGGTGCAGTGGTTACTGCTGTTGCCTTCCAACAAGAGGCTCTTCAGTTCTTGGCTGGGGTGCCTTCTATGTGGAGTCTGCACATTCTTCCTGCATTTCTGTGGGTTTTCTCTGGGTGCTCTGGTTTCCTCTTAACATTCCAAAGATGTGTCTGAGGTGTTTCCCCTGCTAAAAATGGGCTCTGTCCCAGTCAGCCTTTCTGGTAAACAAATGCTAAATAAAAATAAATTCATATACAGGATTCACATTTTTGTCCCTTTCTTCATCTTTTGTTGTACTGAGAAAAGTTCACAAATTTTCAAACTGCAGCCAAGTATACATATTGAACAGATGACAGATTACAGAGCTTAACATAGCTTTACAGATGTGTCAGCATTATGAAATAAGAAGGAAAAATATATCACATTTTTAAATCAGGTTTTCTACCATGGTACCATATCCCACCCCCCCCACACACAATAACCTTGATCAGCATTTCTGTAGGCATTCATTAAGAAATGGGTCCTGAAATTAGAGTGCACCCTTTTGCTATACTGCCCCACAACTTTGCAAGGCAGACCACCCACACTGGCATTCACGACACCCTTTCTATGCTGGATAGTCAGTTATAAGTCTGAAAGGTTAAATCCCATCTAAGTGGCTTTCCATTCTGCCCACTTGGCTTATTCAGGCATTTAAAGGTTTGTGGTCTGTAACTAGGGTGAATGTTACACCATAAAGGTGGGACTGTCACTAGCCACAAATGTTACACCATAGAGGTAGGACTGTCACTAGCCATGAATGTTATGCCATAGAGGTGGAAGTGTCACTAGCCATGAATGTTGCACCATAGAAGTAGGACTCTCACTTGCCATGAATGTTATACCACAGAGGTGGGACTATCATTGGCCACTTCTTCTCTGTAGCTGCATAGGATTCTTACCAGGTTTGAAGTCACTGGCTCACATACATAACAGGGTGTTCTTCTCCCTCAAAAAAAAAAAAAAAAACTGGCTAAAAACAGCCCTGTCACAGTGTTAGAGTCATCTACCTGCACAGAGTTTCATAGGTTGGTACTAGGCTAACTGCCCTTGTGGATGATTTTTAGCCTAGCCAATTATCCCACGTGAGAATCAAACACTGCACCTTGTGTCTCTAAGGTAAACACCTTAACCATTATGCCAACCTCCCCCAGAAATTTTGATTGTGATATGGACAGGTTGGAATGGGGGGGAGGGGGTCCACTCAAGCCCCATTTGCAATTGAAATGCCTGGTCACAGGCAAAAGTCTGGACAACATTAAATGTTCTATTTCTCCTTGCATGATCTGTAAGAGGATTACCTGTCCTATTGTACTGTTGTGGAAAGCAAACTTCCTACAGTGCTCCTCTCTACCCATGAATGCCCTTTCCTGTGTCTTGGTAGTAAGGACAAGCTTTGCCTGAAAATTCTGACCTTGTACAGTTCTGGTCTGAACTTTTTACAACACGCTTTATGGCCCAGATAAGGTATCTCTGCCATGTCCACCTGACACTTGCTGGCCTTGATAGTCAGCCTGCCATTTGCAATGTGCCCAACTCCTTCCTGACGTATTGATTACATGCTGCTCATGACCAGTAGATGGCAATCTCATGCAGGTAAACAAGATAAATATCTCCTGCTCTTGCAATGATGCAATATACCAGCTTCTTAAATATTGCAGAATGATTCCTCATTCCAAAGGTCATTTTTTTAAATTCACATAAATCAAATGGGGTCACAAATGCTGACCTGTTCCTGTTTGCAGGTGTCAAGGCTCCCTGCCAGTAGCCTATAGTCATTTCGGTAATGATTAAATATTCAAGCCCCCACTCAGATGCTCTAAGGCTTCATCTGTCCTGGGCATGGGGTCAGCATGTGCTCCTGTGGGACTATTCAGCTTTTTTTAATCCATATAGAATGTGGTACTGCCATCTTTCACCAGTGGTTGAGACCCAGGGACTGTTGGAATCCTGGTTTACCTTATATTCCAACATGATCTGCAGTTCTTCTTTCAGGATTTGCCTCTTTCAGGTACCCTGAAAATGGCTTGTTTGATTAGACGTTCTGGTTCTGTGTCCACATGCTGCTCTATCAGGTGAGTACATCCTGGTTCTCTCTTCACATGCTGATCCATCAGGTGAATACATCCTGGCTCATCAGTAAATGTGTCTCTGATTTCCTGTATCACTATTCGTAGTTCTTGAACCTGATAAAGAGACAGGTCCTTGGAGAGGGGTACCTCATCCACTGAGGTGTCAGCCTGAGCTGCACCAAGATTTACCACTGGATCCCCATCAGATTCCTCCCGTGATCCACTGCAGATACAGAGAACCAGTGCTTAGTGCTTTATGCCATGTTAGCATTAGAGTTTGTGCTTCCTGGCAATTCTTTCTTTTAGGTAACATCACCCACCCTTTCACAATGGTTAATGGTAGCTTCCAGGCTGTCTGCAGTTTGTTGTATCTTACAGCAGCAAGCACCATCACCAGCTTCCTGTCAGAATACTCTGAATCTGATGTCCTGTCTTACCAAATATGTTGGTGCAGTTTTACCTGTGCCATGTATTCCAGGTGCTCCTGACCAGCCACTTGAGAGCCATAAGCCCTGACATGACATCTGAGGCATACTCCAGAACAAATTCACTGTGGAGCTCAGACACATCATCTCACTCATTATAAATTAAATCCAGGCCCTCTCTCATTCTGTGACCATATGGTAGTTTAAATGGCAAAAATCCTAGGTCACTACCCTGAATGCAAAGAGAAGATGTGGCAAGTTTTTGTCCAATACCCACTTCAGCTGGTCTGCAAATGTTGTCTATATGATCTTTAGTGTAGTGTTAAACCTCTCCATCAGACCATTTGTCTGTGGATGGTAAGAAAAGCCTTTAAATCCTTTAGTGCACACATCACTTCTTCAAGCACCAAACAGGTCCAATATAAAGTAAGCACCTCTGTCTGTCAGTGTTTTTCTAGGAAAGCTTAGTCTGGTAAAATATCTAGCAAAGCATTTGCCTATCTCTTTCTGTTTTAATGGAAGACAGAGCCACTGCATCTGGGCATGTAGTGCCATAACCCACCACCACCACAATATATTCCCTACCTTTGGAATTTGGTGTACTAAGATTTCCCATAGCATCCACAGCTGCCATCTGAAACATTCCTCAATAACTGCCAATAACATCAAAGCAAACTTAGCTTTGTCCCCAGCCTTGCCAAATGTTTGGCACTGCTCAAAGGTCCTACAGTTTCCTGTTATATCCTAGTAAACTTTGCCCCTAAAAACCCACAAATGTTATTTTTAGTACTCTTTATGTCCATATGACTTGCAAAAGAAATGTTGTGGGCTGTGGCCTGAAGTGCTTGTCATTAGGCCTCTGGGTGCTGTCAACTTCTGTATTATTTCCCCCTCTCACTCTCAATCAGGAATCTAATCCCTGTGCAAGAAACTTTTGTCCCTGTATATGGATGCCCACTGCCCTTGAATAACAAACAGGAGCTTTATTCGCTACCTCACTGTAAAATAGGTTCTGAGAGCTAAGTCTGTCTCAGCTCCTTTTTGGTGAGACCCCCCAGCTCTCCTTCTAAAGAATGACTGGTTCCTTCTGGTAGTGGGGCCTCAATTCTTGTTGAGTAGTAACACTTGCCACTCCCCTTGAGGTAACACAATACAAGTAAATGCCCAGGCCTTTTCTCCTCCTGTGGTTCATATTCTAATTCATTATTGACAATTACCTCCCCCTCTGAAGTAGCACATTGCCAACCCAGATGAAAGCAATGGCCCAAGCTAGGTCTTCTTTGCTCCCTTTCCCGTTTGCCTTTTGCCCCTGTTTCTGGCTGTGTGCAGCAGCATGTACATAGCATACTGCACTGTCAAAGTCACATTAGAACATCTGCAGGAATATCCTCAAACACAGTTACCTGTTTGCTGCCTTGCTGACCTTACCAATTTAGATAAAAACTGGCAAAAGTTACCTGAAACGGTTTCCCTCCCAGGATCCTCACAGGAATGGAATTGCAATGCAACTGGTGCTTCTTTTAGACTACTGCAGACATAGTTCTGGCCATGTCTGATGCCATGTTCTTCTTGGCAATGGTCTCTTTCCCCTTTGCTATATAGGATACAAAATTTTGTGATATGCAGTAACAGATGTTGTCTCCAGACAACCCACCAAGTGCTGTCTCTGCCTGATCTTTTTGAGATCTTTATTTCCCACTCTGTATAGAGTGGCATTTAGTGGACTGTGAGACCATACATGTCCCTTTTGGTTACATTTGCAACATTTAACTCCCAACACTTTAGAGTGTACCGGAAATTGTGGCAGACTCTTTTACATAGGGAACTTTCTGTGAGCATAGGTTGCTATCATATATTCCTTTATACACATTCGCAGGGCAAGGTACCCCATCATTTATGCAGTTACAATCTGATAGCTCGACAGAGATGCCCTTAACTCCCTATCTCTGCATGTCCTCAGGCAGAGCATTGAAAGGTCCCCACCCCCCCCCAAATGATTGATAAGCATTTCAAATTGGGTGACATTACATCCACTCACCCTTTCCCTCCAGTACAAGTCTTTTGAGTGTGCACCTTTAACCCCTAGTGGGTGTGACCTAAGCCTTTAAAAATGAAGTTATCACCTTACAATTCTAATAAATACTCATTGACAGAGGTCAAATATCAGTACAATTGTGTTTTGCCATCATACATGCTTCAAGATAAAATATTCTGATACCTTGTATGTAGCGTGGTTTTGGAATTATTAATGCAATATGTACAAGTAATATCTGATGCCTAGAGGAGCAGTAGGAGGTAACTGCAGATGCACCTGGAGGCGTTACTCGGATGTAATGATAAATGCTGGCTTCTGATGTCAGCAGAAGATACAGCCTCTTTAACCTCATTAATGTCTTGAAAAAGTAACTGAAGCAGTTGACAGACCTAGCCAACGTAATCGACACTATTCCTCATGTAGACATTATGGACACATTTGTGAGTCTGACTATAATTCTTTAAGTTGTGCGGTGGACAGTCTGCTCTTTCTCTAACAGAACCCGTGTGTTTACAGTCACAAGTTCCACTTGTGAAAACAAAAATAGTTATTGGTAGTGTACCACAGGGCTCAGTTTTTGGCCTCCTACTTGGCATCTATTTCTCAGAACATCAGGGCAACACTCCTGGCCTATAGTTATCTAAGTTGCAGACAACAGTAAAACTGAGTGTTTTAGTCAAGCTAGTAGTTACTCAAAATTACTCCAACATGGGCTAGCCTATGTCAACAATTGGTGCAAGGACAACGGTCTCAAATTAAATATGAAAAAATTTAGCATAGTTTATTTTGGTAAATAAAACATTTTTGCAGGCCATATAGGTGACACAACCCTCTAAACAGATAGTCTTCTAAGGGATCTAGGCATTCTTGATAATAATTCCTTACAATTTGTCCATCATGTCTCTACAGTAGTTTAGAAAGCCTCCAGTTTGTCTTATCTTATTACTGAAGCCATATCCACTAGCTCAAGAAGTCTTAATTCCCCTTTACTTGTATTTCTTAGGACCCATTATTGAATATAATGCACCTTTTGGCATGTCCTTGTGTAAAAGTATCACTCAACTTTAGGTGTTTATAATTAAAAATATGAATGCCCTCAAAAATCTTAGTTTTTCTCATACAGTACTGACAGCACTCTGTATACAGCCTCTTACAGAATTCTCCATGCACACCTTTGTCTAACCGTTTGAGCCATGGAAGACCCAACCCTCTTTGACTACCTATTCCTTCTTAGAAAAAAATGGCACCTCAAATATCAGTTTAAAGGAACTTAACCTTCATCAGCAAGTAAACAAAATACATTGCATGATAGGAACATATCCCAACGGGTCCCCTTCAGAGTATCAGAATTGCAGAACTTTGAACCTCTGATCATCGAGGACCAGAGGACTGACATTATGCAATATCAATCTCAAAAAAATAAATGAATAAATAAAACATGAAAACTTCTTATTTCACGTTTTTGCTGGGTGGCAATCCCCCCTGCACTCCCCACACCCACTGCTACTAAAATATACCATATCCGAGATCGCACTACAATGAAGAGAATGGTATAGGAGAGAAAATTTACTGTTCTCTTTACTGTAGTGAGATCTCGGAGTTGGTATATTTAAGTAGCAGGGGGTATGACGGGTGCAGGGGGGCTTGCTCCCCCTGTAAAAACTTACAAGCAGAGTTTTTATCTTTTTCAATTTAGTCTACTTTTATATTCAATGTTGTTGGACATCAAGCATCTTGTCCTTGACAATGTGTGGTTTGATGTTCTGCAACTTTGAGCATTTGAAATAGACCAGTCCCAACATTTCATCGACCTCCATAACAGCCTTCCACAGTTTCTTCCTTCTGTTGTAGGGTTTATTGATGGCTGGAGCCCACCAGATTGGCTTCTTTTTTTTTTGGAGGAGAGTATTTTGCTTCTATTGGGTATGGCTAGTTCCATGCATTTATGTACATGTACGTACAGAGCAATGGTGTATGATTCAACTGTCATGCAGCTATTTTCCATTGGCATGGGTGCTGTGAAGTTACCCACCTATATTTTTAGGAGCCAAAAGTTAGCTTTAGAGAAGTTTTTCAAGGTGGTTACCTTTGCGGGTGGTGTGGGCGAGATGTGGATTTCCATGGTGATTAGTCTGTGGCTGGATCTAACCATGGAGAAAACAACTATTGCTGTAGAGCTACAGTTACACATGTAAGTGATAACCGGGTCTAGGATGTTGCTTCCTCTAGTGGGGGACAGGATGAGCTGGTCCAGGGCATTGGAATTGATGAATTCCAGGAAGTGTTGGGCCATTGCATTGGTACTTGAGTACTTTTCTCAGTTGATGAAGAGTTAGTTGAAGTCTCTTAGTATGAGAGTATTGGGCTTGATCTTGATTGATTCCAGGGTGCTTAGGAATGTGGAGTGTGAGTCTAAGGACATAGTTGGGGTCCTATAGCAGGCTATGACCTGAATAGCCATTTTACCCAGTGTTAGTTGCATCTGAAGTATGTCAGATGCATTATGCTGGGCTACCAGTCTGGAGGTGTGCAAATCCTTTATGAATATGGAAATACCACCACCTTTGGAGCATCCAGCCATGTTCTGGGCCTGAAGAATGTGGAATTAGTTATAGCCTAGAAGCACAGGGGTGCTTTTGGTAGCCTTAAACCAGGTCTCCGTTGCAGCACAAATGTCGACATTCTGCATTTTGAGGAGTGCTTCATGTGAGTGCATCTTGAGATTTAGAATACTAGCATTGAGCAGCATGACTCTCAAATTGCATTTGTTTGCAGCTGTTACGGTGGAATTCTGGAATTTGGAACACCACCTAAAAAAGCCACTATAGGGGTAGCAAGAGCCTTAGCCAGTAGCTGGAATCCCAGGGGTGACAGATGCAGGCCATCTTTGGCAATGCAGTGAAGCCTGTCAATCATGTCATCCCATGCAGACAGATACTGGATCCCCTTAGAATGACACCAGAAAGTTAGCTAATTGTTGAAGTCAATCATTTTTTTGCTTGTACTGCGGTATCATTCTGGGTGATAGAAGGATACTGCTCAGGGCTAGGGTCATACCTGCCTGGGCCACATGATACGAGAGCTCCTCCATGTCTCTTTTCATGTAGTTCAGGGAGGTGCATCTCAGGTCATTCACACCCACATGGACAATGGCTTAGTCATACTTGTACTTGTTGTGGAGTGACTTGAGTGCATGTGTTATGTGGCAGATCCTGGGACCTGATAGACAACTGACTGTTACCTTCTTCTTATTCAACCTAGTGAGTGGGACGCTAATGTGCCTCACTATTGAGTCTCCTATGATTAGTGTATTGAGCAAAGTGTTTTGCCTTAAGGGCTTAGGATGAAGGGCACACTGTGGAGGTGAGATATGTATCCTGTGGCTGGTGCTGTGTTGTAGTGATCAAGTGCATTTCTGCCTTGGAGATCTCTGCTGTTTGGGTAAATTTGTATTGAGAGACTCTGCAAAGGTGGATGTGTGATTTATGTTTCTATGTGTGAGCTGTGATGGTGGGTGTTCTGAAGGGCTATTTGTTCTATGTGGTGTGGTGCAAGTGTTGAACTTCTCCTCTTGACCAACTAGTCCTGTCTTGGCTGGAGAATGCATATCATCCAATTTGGTTATATAGGTGCATCTCTCACAAGTCTGAGTGTTGGAAGGTAAGAGGAGAGGGTTGTCTGTGTACACTAGGCATTTGCTACACTGCCTCAGCATGCCCAAGTGCACCAGGATAGCAGGAGAAAACACATGAAGCTTCCCTTTAAACATGAGAGTATGGGTGGACATAACTACCAAGTACTGCTGCTGTTACTGTGTAAAACAGCTAGTGCTGATAGCACCTAGGTGTGCTACAATAATTGCGACAAAAGCCTGATGAAGTGCAGAGCGATTAAATGACTAGAAGTGCAAGAGAGAAGAGAGCTAGCAAGATGTAAGGGAAAATTTGAAGAGCAGACTTTCTGGCACCGGTAATAGTTTGCCTCAGCTCAGCGCTGCTGCACAATGTTTAAACAAGTGAAAACGTGTGCAAACATAGGCTTTTAAGCCAGAAATTTGAACAGGATGGAAAAACTGCTCAAAATGGCCAATAAACTACAATTTCTGGGTCAGAAACCACTCCTCTTGTGGCAGATAGGCTACCTAGAGCTTACCACTCCCACTGATAAGCTAGAAGGCTTCATATGTTTCTACCAAAGCCTATATCAACAATTTCTGGTTGCTTTGCAGCAATATTCCAGTCTTATATAGAGCAGCAAACTATCTTAATAAATTTGATAGTTTATTCCCAGTCCTCATATCTAAGGTCTCTGACAACATATATGCTATATGCTGCGCTATACTACCATTAGTGAATTCCAGGCTGATGTTATACAACAATGAGTAGCAGGCACTAACTGTTGTTTCCAACTGTTTTCCATCACTTAACTATTTCCCAGAGCAACACAGTTTTTCTCACATTTAGAAATAAGTAGAAATCTATCAATATTTCACACACACACACACACACACACACACACACACACACACACACACACACGCACGCACACACACACACACACACACACACACACACACACACACACACACACACACACTCTCTGTTCTAACCTATCCAGCAATTTAAATACTGTGCACTTTTACCAGGTAGAGCTATATACACCCACATATTGCACAGTAATGTGGTACAGCTACTGTCTATGAGCTGCTACATTGATACCCGACCAGACTGTTACTTCGCAATGTAAGACAAGAGATGCCCATAACTTATCAGAGTGGTACTGCAATTACATTTACTGACACCAGAATTACATTTACTGACACCAGAATGTCCCCAGTTATATGGAGAAAATACCATGTATGCCAGATCTAATACAAGCACCTGGTCCCCCCTCTGAGAGACCCCCATCCCACAGTCAGTGAATCAAGTGTCTTGAAACTCTCATGGGCTGTTGCTCAAGATAGATCCTGACATTATGTTCAGAGAAGGTGCAGCAGCCATGCAGAGAGAGTAGAGATGATGCACCTCAGCAGCCGTGCAGAGAGAGTGGAGATGATGCACCTCAGCAGCCGTGCAGAGAGAGTGGAGATGATGCACCTTGGCAGCCATGAAGAGAGAGTGGAGATGACGCACTTCAGCAGCCATGCTGAGAGAGTGGAGATGGCACACCTCAGCAGTCATGCAGCTAGAGTGGAGATGATGCACCACAGCAGCCATGCAGAGACAGTGGAGATAGTACATCTCTGTAGCCATGCAGTGAGAGTGGAAATGATGCACCTAGGCAGCCATGCAAGGAGAGTGGAGATGATGCATCTCAGCAGCCATGCAGAGAGAGTGGCGATGGCACACCTCAGCACCCATTCAGAGAAAGTGGAGATGGCACACTTCAGCAGTCATTCAGAGAGAGTGGAGATGATGCACCTCTGCAGCCACGCAGTGAGAGTGGACATGATGCCCCTCACAGCCATGCAGAGACAGAGGAGATGGCACACCTCAAAAGCCATGCAGAGAGAGTGGAGATGATACACCTCTGCAGCCACACAGCGAGAGTGGACATGATGCACCTCAGCAGCCATGCAGAGAGAGTGGAGATGATGCACCTTGGCAGCCATGCAGAGAGAGAGAGGAGAATGCACCTTAGCAGCCATGCAGAGAGCATGATGGCACACCTTAGCAGCCATGCAAAGAGCATGATGACGCACCTTAGCAGCCATGCAGAGAGAGTGATGATGCCTCATAGCAGCCATGCAGAGAGAGTGGAGATGACGCACCTCAGCAGCCATGCAGAGAGAGTGGAGATGGCACACCTCTGCAGCCATGAAGAGACAGTGGAGATGATGCACCTCAGCAGCCATGCAGAGAGAGTGGAGATAGCACACCTCAGGAGTCATGCAGTGAGAGTGGAGATGGCACACCTCTGCAGCCATGCAGAGAGAGTGGAGATGATGCACCTCAGCAGTCATACAGAGAGAGAGTGATGACACACCTTAGCAGCCATGCAGAGAGAGTGATGATGCACCTCGACAGCCATGCAGAGAGAGAGAGAGTGGAGGTGACGCACCAAAGCAGCCATGCAGAGAGAGTGGAGATGATGCACCTCAGCAGCCATGCAGAGAGAGTGGGGAAGGCATACATCTGCAGCCATGCAGAGAGAGTGGAGATGACACACCTCAGCACCCATGCAGGGAGAGTAGAGATGATGCACCATGGCAGCCATGCAGACAGAGTGGAGATGATAAACCTCAGCATCCATGTAGAGTGACTGCAGATGAAGTACTTCGGCAGTCATGCAGTGATAGTTGAGATGGCACACCTTAGCAGCCATGCAGAAGTACTGGAGATGATGCACCTCAACAGCCATGCAGAGAGAATGGAGATGACACACCTCAGCAGCCATGCAGAGAGAGAGTGGAGATGACGAACATCAACAGCCATGCAGAGAGAGAGTGGAGATGATGCACTTCAGCAGCCATGCAGAGAGAGTTGAACTTCAGCAGCCATGCAGAAACAGTGGAGATGACACACCTCAACATGCATGCAGAGAGAGTGGAGATGACACACCTCAGCAACCATGCAGAGAGAGTGGAGATGACACACCCCAACACCCATACAGAATGAATGGAGATGTAGCACCTCAGCAGCCATGTAGAAAGAGTGGAGATGAAGCACCTTAGCAGCCATACAGAGAGTGAGTTAAGATGACACACCTCAGCAGCCATGCAGAGAGAGTGGAGATGGCACACCTCAGCAGCCATGCAGAGAGACTGGAGATGATGCACCTCAGCAGCCAAGTAGAGAGAGAGGAGATGACATACCTCAACAGACATGCAGAGAGAGAGTGGAGATGATGCACCTCACAGCCATGCAGAGAGAGTGGAAATGGCACACCTCTGCAGCCATGTAGAGAGAGTGGAGATGATGCACCTCAGCAGCCATGCAGAGAGAGTGATGATGCATCTCAGAAGCCATGCAGAGAGAGTGGAGATGACGCACTTTTGCAGCCTTGCAGAGAGAGTGGAGATGATGCTTTTCAGCAGCCATGCAGAGAAAGTTGAGATGCCACACCTCTGCAGCAATGCAGAGAAAGTGGAGATGATGCACCATGGCAGCTATGCAGAGAGAGTGGAGATGATGCACTTCGACAGCCATGCAGAAAGAGTGGAGATGATGCACCTTGGCAGCCATGCAGAGAGAGTGATGATGCACCTCAGCAGTCATGCAGAGAGAGAGTGAAGATAATGCACTTCGACAGCCATGCAGAGAGAGTGGAGATGATGCACTTCGACAGCCATGCAGAGAGAGTGGAGATGATGCACTTCGACAGCCATGCAGAGAGAGTGGAGATGATGCACCTTGGCAGCCATGCAGAGAGAGTGATGACGCACCTTAGCAGCCATGCAAAGAGAGTGAAGATGATGCACCTTAGTAGCCATGCAGTGAAAGTGGAGATGATGCTCCTCGACTGCCATGCAGAGAGAGTGGAGATGATGCACCTCGACTGCCATGCAGAGAGAGTGGAGATAATGCACCTCAGCATCCTTGCAGTGAGAGTGGAGATGATGCATTTTAGCAGCCATACAGAGAAAGTGGAGATGATGCACCTTGGTGGCAATGCAGAGACAGTTGAGATGATACACTTCAGCAGCCCATGCAGAGAGAGAGGAGAAGACGCACCTCACCAAACACGGTAATCAAGTTCGATGAGGTGAGTGCCTCAAATGAGGATGGAAGAGGGAGGGGTGGGATTGTAGATTATGGTTTCAGGGAGTCATTGATAGTGGGATTTATGTTTACCGGAGAAGTCTTTGAGTCTGGAAGTAGGAAGGGAGTTTAGGGTTAGAGACAACTGGGGACATTAGGTTTAGGGGGCAGAAGTGGACTTTTAGGTTTAGGCAGCAGGAAGAGTTTTAGAGCCAGGGAACACTCAGAGGTTTTAAGTTAAGTGAGGGAGAAATAGAGCTATGATTTAGGGAGTGATTGGGAAGTTTAGGGTTTGGGATTTGGAGGGGAGTTCTACAGATAGTGTTAGGGACCAGGTGGAAATTTAGGGTTAGGTTTAGGGATTTGGTAGGACTATGCAGTTCAATAGGTTTGGATGCTGTGAGGTCTGGGTAATTGTAGGATCAGGCTAGTGGAAGTAAGGGCATTTGGCAATTAGAACAGTTGTCAGTGAATAAGTGTGTTAATATTTACTGTACATCAGCAGTTGTGGAAGACTGACAATTACCAGATATTCTGCTTGATTTCCAGAACTTCTTCACTTCCCTTATCAGTTGTAAAATTACAAAAGCTTTGCAGGTGTTCCAGGTCATCAGGTGTCCTTTGCATCTCCTATGAGTTTGCACATTCCGCACTGTTTGAGTGTACCCATATGCACATAGCAATGTACACACAATTCCATGAATGCACATATTTGTTTAGATTCACTCATTTGGGAATACATTTATTTATAAATAAACAAATCATTCACAACTTTTTTATTGCAGCATCTCTCCTTCTCTTTCATTCTTCCTAGGTTCATAGGTTCACAGGTAGGTACTAGGCTATCTGCCCAAAGGCATTTATAAGCCTAGCCAGAATGGGTTGGCTTTCGCTGCCCCCTTAGATTAGTTCCCTGTGCTTCTGTCCAGCAGAGCCACTGAAGTGATCCCGGGGTAAACTTTCTGTTTCCCCTCCACTCGACAAGGTTTCTCTTGAAGAGTGTTAGCGAGGAGCTCTGACTAATGTAGTTTGGAATCTTGTTCCAAAGCATGGGAAGTCTCTGTGACAAGAATCTATCCCTCCAGCACATCCTATTTATTGTTGTGGTGAGGTAGATCCCTAGACCGTGTGGCTCGAGGGAATAAGGTTTTCTTTAGGTGGAGGATGTGTCTACTATTTCTTCTTTTCTTTTATGCTTACAATTTTGTGCACTACAGCAATGATAATAATGTATAAATCATGTGGATTCATTTCAAAAACATTATGCATTTCTTGTGTGAATGCCAAGATATTACTTATTGATAATGTCACCTTGTCTGAATGCACTATATGCTTTTTTAAGATATTCATTACACATCTGGGATTGAGTCATCCATTTTTACATTCACTGCATATCTCAGTAGCACATTTGTAATTATACAATCTGCATCAGCAAATACTTCATTATAAACTTATAATAATCATGGTTTGTTATATAAATCATTAAGAAATAAAAGAGATGGGCAAATGATGATGTTCATAATAAGCTTAGCTCAACCACAGCATTTTATGTAGTAGTATGTAATTATGTACTAAAATAGAAGAAACGCTAACATATTCCTTTAGGCTTTATTGATTAAATTATGTCATAAAAGAAGCACTTTGTTATTATGCATTGTGAGTGGTAAGGTATGCTATAAGGCAGGAGAGAAGTGTCCTTAAAATAATGTTACATATAATTTCAGTAGCTCAGCTCTGTGAAAAAATGAACAATTAAGGTATGATTGGTGGTTTATTTGAAACCAGCCATAATGCGAAAATTCGGGCATGTTTATATGCAGACAATATTTGTTTTACTTTGCTAGACGTACTTTGAGAAAATATGGCAGGAGTTTAATGTAATAATGTGTTATTGTAGAAACTATTGTCAGTTATAATACATGAAAATACACTTTAATGGATCAACAAATCCTGAGTCCATGGCAGTTTCATGACCTTTCTTCAGACTCTTACAATAGTAAGCCTATGCTATTTTTGATAAATGCATGTTGGGTAAGCATTAGCAGGAAAGACTAATACAATGAATACATATTGTGCAAATGAAATACATATAGGTAAAAATACAAAATGTGCAGAAAGAAACACTGGAATGGAAAATATATGTCCTTACCTTAGGTTTTTCATTCTTATTATATGTTTCCAGCACATTAAAATGTTAGAAATGAAAACATAATTATTTTTTTTCTTCTTCTTCTGCAAGTAGGAAAATAAATTCCAGAACTGAATTCCTTCAGTTTGTATTTGCCTATGGTGTGATTAAGCAGGTCACTTTATCAGATAACAATTCCATATGAACCTGAAAAGAGGCTTGTGTTCAGTGAATTTA